>NC_056734.1:743417380-743574880 GCF_019279795.1 Protopterus annectens | reverse complement strand
TAATATTCATATGTTTGTGGGATTGTGTTCTACAGTATGGCCTGTCAGGTTGTATTGTGGATGTGTATGTTTGTTCTTTGTGTTTCTTTCTGATTCACCTACTGCTCCCTCATACACCTCCAGTTCACCTATTGTGCATCCAACACAGTCTCCCCATTGTGAATTATTGCATTACCCGTCCCCCCCCACACCCATATTCCACATACTCCATCCATCCCTTCTCTGGTTGATGGCCCATGGCACAGTGAAGGAAACACATTGCATACACTACATATCTCTGGTACCTGTATGGTTGTGAGGACTACCCTAGCATTTTTTACCTTCCACATGCTGTACATCACGCACATAGGTACACGCAAATACTTATCTTTCATGACATGGTAGGTAGACCCGGGTAATACCCGTTCATCTTTGGCCCATCCTGACAAGGACACCTTGGACCGCAAATGGGCAGATTTTGGGTGAATGCTCTTACCATTGGTAGGGTTGCCACCTTTTCATATGGCCAGGATGGGATATATTCAAGACACACATCAGATTTTACAGGCCAACACATACCCACGGTCAGTACAACGGATAGTACTTTTGTTTTATGCCTAACTGTAAGCTTATTGTTGTAGCAGTTTAGCTGCTTCTTCTGTTTTGTTTACTTGCTTATTCTATTTCTTGTAACATGTAGGTATGTTACATATGGAAATAACTATTGTATGTGACTATTACATAAGATGTGGGACATAATTATGTCCTACGGTCGCAGGATATTTTACATTTATAATGGTTTTGGTATGGACACAACTGCCCAGAGGGGGACTGTCGCTCACAATGCGGGACAGTTGGTAACCCTGACCATTGGGCTAGACTTGGCTATTGGCGGCATGCTAACACGATGCATTTCGCTTCCACTTGGTATAAATATCGACACTACAATAGAATACGGGCACGGGGTTTTAAATGTCATTTGTTCAAGAGATGGGGACTCAATATTCAGCTACGTGCATTTGTGTTTGCTTCTTATTTTTGTGTTCGCAAAACTGTCTTGCATGTTTTGCATATGTTTCAGTATCCACGGACACTGACAGGTGTGATTACTATTGGAGGCAGGCTGTAATATTCAGCATTTTAGGTTGCACGTAAACAGCTGACATGTCCACGCCTCCGTGTGGTGCTTCGACATGCCCCATGCACTCGCGCACGTTTCCTATGCACGTGGATGAGGCTGCAGCGCGCCTTCATTAATATGCATATGGCGCTACTGTGCCATCTCTATGCCACATGGTCGGCGCAAGCCTAATGCCGTCCTTGCGCTGAGCTTCATGAATCCTGGGGAGAGTTTGTCATCTGCAATCACAAATCATTCAGTTATGATAAAAAGTCTCAAACATAAAAAAGCTGAAGAAAGAAAGAATTGGAAAAAAAAATAAATAGTCAAAATGAGCAGAGAAGAACTTAGAGATGACTAACAGAATCACAGCAGTCAATGACAAAACAATTACAATTAAAAAGACAGAATCAGTTGAAGGGCAGACGCTAAGAAAAGAAGACATAAGGTGTGGGATTTTTTAAACAATTCTATATAATAGAAAATAAACACAAAGAAGCAAATAACCATGTTGTAAAACAGGAATTAAATAAAGCACTTCCACATTCATAAATAAGTAAATAAGTACTATCCTGAAATCATAATAAAAGAAGGGAGTTATTAAGGAGTTTTGTAGGATGATCCTGGTTCCTTTGTTCTCTAAGCCGCTGTTGGTTAACTCTTCAATGTCTGATCATTGTTCCTCAGACCACCCATCTTATTTCCCTGGTACTCCTGCTGTAACATTAGCAGCCACCAATGACCGGAAGACAGCCACATTGTCTGAGGCTGTAGGAAAGCCCATCATGGGCCAGACAGAACCACTTTTGTTGTTGATTTGAGAAGGGGCAGTTAACAGACATTTTCTTGGCTGGGAGGGGAATGTAGTAGCTGGGAATAGTGTATGTCAGACAGTGGGGCACTGTGCTTGTTGAGAAAAACTGTTAGAATGTATCTATCATTGTGGACAGAGCTTTTACTTGATTGATTTTGCTAAGGAACTGATGGCTGCCTTTTCAATACTTAGTCATCAAGCAGAAAGACAAAAAGAATCCCATATCAAACTGACAGACTTTTCCAGTCACAAACCTTTTGGGGAGGGCTGTGCTTCTGAGAATTCTACACAGTCTGTGCTTTCAGGCTCTATAGAAAGCATTTTCTGCAGACATTCCAAATTAAGTAAAATTATGTAATATGAATGAGGTTTTTCAATGGAAATAGCATCAAGTCTCTAGGGTACACAAACGTATTATGTTTAATATAACTACAATGTCTAAAGAAAGTTTTGTTTCCTTCTGAATTGCCTAATTTGGAGATTTTTTTCACTGTAGACAGTTTTCCTGGCAGACAGCCATTGGCTAACCAAAATTTTATAGGCTGCATAAGGTTCCCAGTCTCATAAGTACCTTTTTTTTTCTAATTCCTTGCCAGACACAGCAATCATTTCTCTATCTAAATCTGCTGTTGCTAAACAGGTTATGGATTCCAATCTCATTACTTCAGCTAAAGATGGGATGGCAATGGATAAGCCGGGAAGAAGATGCATGCTTCTAGTACTTTAACTTTAAGGATTATACCTTGTCACACCCCACATGTTTAAAGTTTTTGCTTGTGTTTTTGATTCTGTGATATCTCTTCCCTGTGTGATTAAGCATATCCTGAAGTGCACTTATGATGCCTCTGATTCTTCTTCTAGAGTGACTCTGGATCACTTTTGAGGAGACTTGCTTAGCTTTGGTCTCATAATTTTCCTGAGGAGTTAAAATCTGAGGTCTTGAATTCTCCTTTCAATAAAGACTATCTTTTTTGGTCCTGCAGTAGCTGAATTACTTAAGGGTGTTGTAAACTGATACCAAATACAAGCAGAGACAAATGTTTTCAAACTTCTTTTTTAAATGTAAATAATATTTCTATCCGTCCTCAGCAGCCTTCTTCTCAGGACTGGTCTTTGGTCAACTGTTGCCCAAGGCAAAAGGGCTCCACAGCACCCACCTAACACCACCATGTGCCCCCATCCTGGTCTACCTACACCATCCAGATTAGTGGAAAAGTGTTCCTGCTAGAGCAACACCCTAGGCGGCCACCTAGATGGCCTATGCCTAAGGCCGGCTATGCTTCTTCCACAAACAGTTAAACAACAAGGGGCCAGTACTCAGGAGAGGAAAATAATAGAAAGGACCCTCAAAAAATCAAGTATAGTCTTCCCAGTTAACATGGCTATTAACGTGTTTAACCCCCCCACCACCATGGCAACCTTCCCTCACACTTGAGCTGTTCTTTTAGTATCAGATAGTCCCATACATTTGAGTTCTGTGGATGATCCATCAAGGGTTCTCCTGGCAATGGTTATCCTCTGTCAATTCCTGGGAAATTTTTCTTACCTGGGAAACATATTTCCACCTTCTTCCTGTTCGGTACAACATATTGCCAAGGGGTAACACAGCCAGTGTCACTTAGTCTTTGAGGAAATGATTATTATTCAAGGATTTTTCTGGTCCTCAGATTAACGGTAATCTGAAGGCCAACACAGGATATTTTGGATTTAAATATCTATATCAAGATTTCCAAAATCAAGATGTCAGTTAAGAATCTTGTATCATTGATCCCAGCTGTAGCTTTCATGGTAAAGCTAGACCTAAAGGATGCCTATTACCACTTTCCTGCTACCATACAGTACAGGCATATCCTAAGATTTGCTGTGTCTGGTATACATTACTAGTTCCCTATTTGACCCTTTAGAGTCTCCACTGCACCAAGGGTATTTACAAAAGGCCTAACTCCAGTTGCGTATTGCAGACTCCAAGGCATACACATTCTTCCATATTTGTATGATTGTTTTGCCTTTGCAGATCAGTTGGTATAATGGTTAAGGTCTTCACCTCCCATGCACAAAGTACACAGTTTGATCTTCATCTCCGGACAATGCCAGTTTAGAGTTTGCATGTTCTCACTATGTCTCTGTGGGGTTTGTCCCACCTCCAAAAACATGGTGAGTGTTTCCATCTCAGACTCACCAAAGAATGGAGCTGTGGGTAGCAACACAGACTCTCCATGGTGCCCTGGATCAGTAAGTTACTGGCTGGCTGGTATCCAGTTGCCCAGCTTGCATTATCTGGGATAGCTCTGTTGAGTAAAAGCTGGACTTAAAACCATCAAATTGTTATACTCATTGTAGGTTCACTGATAGGATGCATTTTGGAAGTAGATGACACAATGGTAAGTAGGAGGCTTGATATCCTATGTATCCAGGATCCAAGATGGAAGTGCAGTGCAGTAAAGCCACTTGGATTGGTATCAAGAGCCTACTACTCAGTAAGAGGACAGACTAGAAATGGTGTGGGAATTGTGGTGAGGGAGAGGCTTCAAAAGATAGTGGGAGATGTCATCAGAAGACAGTGAGGGATGTCATAGAATCAGTGACAGACTCATGCAATTAGATAATAGCTAAATGACAGGGTGGTATTCATAATCTCAGCCTATGCCACAAAGCAGGGTTGTGATAGTGAGGAAAAGAGTGCATTCAGACAGCAGTTTCAGGACCTACTAGATGAAGCAGGACAACATGAATTGCTGTTAATAATGGGTAACTTAAATGCACATATTGGGATGGACAGAGCAAGATACGAGCACTGCCTGGGTCCACATGGGTGAGGCAACAAGAATAAAGAAGGAGGGGGCATTCTACACTTCTGTCTGGTAAATGGCTTGACAGCAGCCAAGAAAGAGAGAGAGAGAGAGAGAGAGACAGGCAGTTCAAAGATCACATACAAAAGTGGCCAACATGCAAGGTAGACTTCCTCCTAGTAAGGGAAGGGCACTAGGAAGAATCAGCAATTACAAAGTCATCCCCAGTGAAATAGTTGGCCCACAGCAAGCAGTGGTCAGAGAGGGCTCTAAGGTCAACAGAGACCAGGCTGAAAATCTGGATGTTAACTATACAGAAAACACAAGAGCTCAAGGAACTACTCAGGGCTCTAGTACGTTGAAAAGAAAAGGAAATAGGTGGAGTTGAAGAGGAATGTCAACATCTCAAAACAGCATGTGTGAGGACTACAGAATAGATATGCCACTTAGCCAGTTATGGAATTAAGGTAGATAAGGAAAGCTGGTGGAGGAATGCTGAAGTCCAGGATGTCATCAAATATAAGCAGGAGTGCAGAAAAAAGTGGGAGATAGAAAAGATGCATTAGGGAAGAGAAGTGGCGTTTTAAGGAAGCAATTGTGTAACTTAGGTTTAGGGAGGTACTGTGGAGTTTTAGGGTAAGAGATCGTGATTTGGGGGACTTTAGGTTTAGGAAAGAAGAGGGCAGTTGTAGGGTTAAGCAGTGCTTGGGGTCTTTAAGAATGAGGACCAAAAGAGGAGATATATGGTAAGGTTTGTGGCTGAGGATTGATGTTAGGATTAGGGACTGTGTGGTAGCTTCAGGGTCAGATATAGGGTTCCAAGTTTAGGCAGTATTCAAGGTCTTTAGAGTTAGTGATCAAAAGGGTAGATTTATTGTTATGGTTTGGAGGCTAGGATTCATGTTAGAAATAGGAACTGTGTGGTAGTTTCAGGGTCAGAGTTAGGGCTACAGGGTGAGGCAGTATTCAGGGTCTTTACAATTACTGAACAAGGGGAGATTTACTGTTAGGGTTCAGGGATGAGGATTCATGTTAGAAATAGGAATTGTATTGTACTTTCAGGGTTAGAGTTAGGGTTCTGTCAGGTCTATGCTTTCCAGTAGGGTAGGGTGGTGGAAGGGCTTGTAACTAAGCAGGATTTGGCTAATGGTAATTAGGACACATCATTTAGAGCAAGTAGCAGTGAACAAGTCTGTCAGAAGTTACTAGCATGCAAGCACTTAAAATGGATCCATCAATAAACTTTGATTTCTGTTTTGAGAAGATGTTTAGGAAGTTAATCTTTCTGACACTGATTAGAATGAATATAAATGGAGCAGAAAGAATCTGGGGGAATGTTTCTGCAGCTCTTTTGATGACTTTTGAAAATACAGTCCATTTCCTTAGATAAGAATGCGAGCAAACATTTCATTTTGTAAGATACCAAGTATGAGTACATGTTAAGGATGGTCGGATGTTTTTCTGAGTGTGTTGTATTTTGTGCTATTATGCATCTAACTAGTCACAGAATCCTTTGTTTATGGTATAATAGCAGGGACATTTCTAGAGTGCAGGCAATAAGATAGTAGGTATATGCAAGCCACATTTGACTGAGGAATGGTCTACTTGGACAAATGGTGGGAAAATAAATGGTTTATACTTGTAAATGAGAGTACATAGTTTAACCTTGTAACTAGAGAACCTCAAATGCAAAGCCTACATCTAAAACGACGTCTTTGACAGACTAGTGGAAAGTAAGAACTACTTGAGTATGGGTTGTAGAGTTGCTGCATTGTGAGATTTAAACTAACCAAGAATGAATGAGTAGGGTTAAAGAGTCTTTTGTAGAGGGAAAATGGTTAAAATTTCCATCTAATATCCAATGTCATACTATAACATTATGAGGTACAACAAATATGTTCATTTTGTTTAACAGTAGTGCCAGGAAGAAGGCAAACATTTCTCTTTTTTATGAAGTAGTTCAAATTATATACTTTAAAAAACAACAAAACAGCCTAAAATTACTGCAAGGATCTAAAACTTACATAGTAAACCTATATTCCAGGAAAGCAGCATAACATAGTCATTTTGATTTATGAGTAGAAGGTACTAAATCAGAATTGTCAGCCCTTAAAAACTCATGGTTTTCCTCACTGGAAAGGTACATTTCTGACAGAAATAATAAACTTGCTTGTAACTGTTTAATCTATGACAAACAGTACTTTTTTCTGTATTAGATAATGGCCCTGTTCTGTTCCAAGCATATACTGCATAATCCCATTATGGTGACTGCATAATTTCTGTCCAATTGATGTCTTTCAGGACCTATTGTGTTCATTGCATCATATGCTGATTTCTTCAAGAATATACACATTTTGATGTAGTGGTGAATGCTAAGGCTTCTGAACTTAAATAATACTATGCCTTTAAGAACAGACATCCAATATCAGCAAGCATCAGGTGTATCTTAGGAAATATAATGGACAGTAAAGCAGGTAAAGGCAGATTCCTGTTTCCCTGAAACTTTGGTTGAAAAAAAAGAGTGTGTCAAAAAGCCCCAACACACACACACACGTAAGGAGGAATCAGACTGCAACTGTCCCTGCAGTATTAAGTTTGTGAGGTACAACTGAAGCTTCAAAGAGAAGGGAACTGTTAAGTGAAAATTATACTCACATGTGTTAAAGCCTATTCAGTGACTGTAAGTAATGATTTGTTTTTTTTTTTTCAAATCCCCTGTGAGGAACATCTGCAAGATAACACTTAACAGTCACTTGGACTTTATTTTTGTTTCCTTTACCCTTTTTTCTATAGTCAACAATTTCTTTTGTCCCATGTAAATAAACCTAGCATCATTTCTGAGAAACATTTGTCAAGATAATATTTTTTTACCACTAACACTATTAAATGTTGCATGAGAGGTCTGCAGCAGGCAGCTTAAAAACAGTTTCAAGCAGTTAGTCATTCTTTTTTCCCCCAGCCAGAATAACAGTTTCATTTTATGAAGCCGTTTGGAAATGTGGACCACTTAACAGCTCAAATGTAAATGCTTTCGTTTAAAGCTGCAGTAGCATACAGTGTTAGCAGAAATCCTTATTTTAAACCCTTGTGCCCAAACAAGGATTTACTCTAGTCAAAATAATCTCATGTCATGAATTAAGGGGTTATGCTGTGGGACTTTGAATACCTCATCTAAACATGGGCTAAACTCTAGGCTAGGCTTATAAGGGCCTCAGGGCCAATAGCCTAGTAACCTGCTATGATCCTATGATCCTAGAGCCCTTGCAGCGATTTGTTCTGGGAAGGATCCTCTTGACAGAGTGAAGGGTCATCTTAAGAAGGGTAACTTCTATTTTCACAGTGAATTTCCTGTAAAGCCAAGACCTTGTGTGTACTGAACTTTGATTGCTGAGATTATGCAAAACAGAAAGACTGTCGTAGGCCTTGGTGGACTCCAACCAGACACTTTAAAAAAGATGTGCTCCTATAGGTCAGCACTAATGTAGGCTATAGCAACATGCTGTCTCCCTCATGAAATAGCAGCTTACCTCACTTATTGTCCTGAAAGCTGGTAACCATCTAATGAAACTTTGTAAAAAATGTGATGTAGAGGTCTTATTGGAGGCCTTTGAAAGCCATGCAGCCCAAGGAAAGGGACATCAAGTAGAGTGGACTAGAATTCTGTCAACACATTTGACTGGGTTCTTGTATGTGGCATATATGGACTTAGAATATGTTGTTGCTCTTTTTAATCAAAATATTAAATTAGAGATTCCAGCAAGGGATGGAGATTCACCTGTGGAATATCCTATCAAATATCATAACTGGACATTAATTAGGTGCTTACTGAACTTGCAAACCCTAAGTTAGATGTGTATGGAGGAAATGATAACAAGAAGCCTCCACCAAAGTATGTGGCTTTTCTTGCAAACATAAAAAAGACTGTTTCAATCTGGACTGGTTTATTTTAAAAGTTCTTGCAAAGGGCATATGACCATGCACTGCATAATTACTCACAATAGGACTATGTTTATAGAAACAGTTAGTGTGAGCCAAACGCTAGCACACCTTTGGCATGTGATACTGCTGATTTTGTGACTATCAGTATGGTATAACTTATTTTTGTCACTGTAATGTTATTAAATTTGTGAAATTTAATGTTGTGGTTGGGAGAAAAGAAACACAGTGATTTCCGGGCTCAGGGAACAAAATTACCCAAGTTAAAGCCCAGTATGCCTGTAGCATACAGCAACTACTTTGCAGAAAACTGAAGTGATATCTGCACAAGAAGGAATTCCTTATAAAACAAGTAGAATTTCAAACCTAATGTAATGCATGCTGAGATAATTATCCCTTAGTTTATTTGGTTTAAAAAGCTGTGAAATTAAGGGGAAGTGTTCAGCCTGATATACTGCCAGACATGCATAGTAACAAGAAAGAAAAGGATAGAGATTTAAAAGACACAAGAGGAGCTAAGATTTGTCATAGGCAGGAAAAGTTAAACAAAATGAATACTAAGTCTTGTTAAAAGACACCTTTTGCTAAAATAGTGAAGATAATGTCAGCTTGTTAAAAGATTCCAGTTGTTTTAGTTATGAGACGTCAGCATAGAAGATGACATAAAAAGTCCTATAGTTACCAACACACTAAGAAAAGCAGGTGTAGAACATGCTGACAAAAAAGGAAAACAGAAACCTGACTAGTGGTCTAAGCTTCTCCCTGCTTCACCAAAGCATAGAGACAGTCATTAGCAGAAGCAGGACTCTAACTGTAAAGACAATAAGAAAAACAGAAATACAGAATGTGAAACTCTAGTAACTCTAAGTCTGTGGAATGAAAATTACTTTTATGAATTATCATTTTAGATGATGAATTAAATAAAGTGAAAAGCCTAGCAGAAGAAACCACAGTGTCTACTTCATATCAGGATACCAGTAAAGGTGCTGCTAAATAAGGCATGCCAGTTTCAAAAGGGTTCATCAGAGAGTTAGTATATTAAGTACAGCTAGAGATATTGTAGAAAAAGTAGACAGGAGTAGAAGGGACAAACAAAATCTGATTTTGTACCTAGAGTTTAAGCCAAAAAATGACCTGCTTTACTGAGTAACCAAAGATAAGGAATAGATGGGGTTTTACTTAGATTGTATTGGTATTATATTCTTAAGGACATAGAATACATGTGCTCAGCCTCTATGCTGTGCCAAAGGAGAGCACCCAATGACAATTTAAACTCTTTGATGACCTTACTCAATTTCAATGGTTTTTCTGAACAAACAGCAATGGTCATTGTGGAGCCAGTTGTTAAATAAAGTAAGGGCCATCAGTATATCTTGGTGACTAGGGATCATGCAATGAAACTTCCTGTGTGGGCCACTCCTGAAGGCCTAGCTGTCTTGGTCAACTACTACTATTTGTATTAGTATTACTATTACACAGTATAATTGGACACCCTTTGTTTAAGGGCCTTACAATAGCTTATTGTGGAGTGTCTGGTGGCAGTGATAATTACCTTATACTCTGGGCAGAAGGGGGCAAAGCAGATAAATCTGTGACAGCCTTTCCCAGATATGTGTGTGTGAAAAATCAGATCTTATGGTGTGTGTGTGTGTGTGTGTGTGTGTGTGTGTGTGTGTGTGTGTGTGTGTGTGTGTGTGTGTGTGTGTGTGTGTGTGTGTGTGTGTGCATATGTCAGCTACTTCAGGCAGGGACATGAAGTCCTGGTTACACAGAGAGGGTGCTGGAGGCCTTGGCTTGGACACTCAGCTGAGGACCTAACCCTACAGCTGTACCACTGGGGAGTCTTAATGGGCACCTGGAGGGAGACAGCTATATAGAAATCTAAACCCCAGGCTGAGTGTGTTCCCTGTATGCTCTTAAGGGAAATTGTGCTTGCTGCAGAGAGGTGTCTGCATTTGGTAATACTGAGAGCATCTGTTTGTACTCCAAGTGTGCATCCCTATCCAGTGTCAGTGGTGAGGATTCAGACTCCTTGATTAAAGGCCCAGACAGGGATCATCACAAAGGCTACCACTCATCAATGGTTTGATGAAACGAATTCCGCACCCAGTCCAAATATCTGCATCGATGTCCCTCACTGAGGGTGACCTATGTAGTAGACTGCATCTCAGCCATCCTGCAACAGCCTGAGCCTATGTGAACCAGGGTCACCTAGACCACAGTTAAGACTTTCTCTATGTCATCTGTGCTGGTTGTACTGCTACATGATGGAATAATTACCTAAGACAAAATAATTGCCTGGATTTATAGATTTATATTTATCTGCCAGAGACAGAATTTAAACATAATGTTCAAAAGTGTGATTTGCAGTTTTTGAGTGAAATCACCTCCTTGTCAAAGCCTTTCACATAATCCCCATTTCTCTTTCTCCATGGTCGTGGTCATGATTGCATCAAGTAAAGTCATTTAACAATAGTCTCAGAAGTGTACAAAGCTTTTATATGCTTCTCAGAGTATTATACTTTCTTAGATTCCTGTTATAACACTAAATCAGTGGACTACAAAACAGTCTTAATATTTAAGTTTTTATTTATGCCTTATTACACGTTGCAATAAAAAAAATTAAAATGATAAATATATTATTCAAATTAAAATAAATAACACAGTATAAAGCAGACTAGTCTAATCTAATTTACACAAACTTCAGTTTGATGAATCCTGTGAACAGGGGTGCATCAGTAAAAAACAATATGAGTTTTGACTTTACCTGTGGGTACCTGTACAGACTAAGAATCCTGGCAATAGGCATCGATGTAGCTGAGGCTTCATCACCAACTACTGCACACAGTTGTTGCCTTGATCCACATCTGTAGTTTGGAATGAGCTTTCTCTGCTCAGACACCATCCACATGGCACCTTCAAGTGCTCTGACCTCTGAGTAACAGGAATCATAAATATGGAATCCTATAGAAATATTTGGCAACATTATTGGATTTTGGTTAACTTCCTCAATGGCATAAATCATGGCCAGAGCTTGCTGATAGGTATTAATCAGGAAACTATGAAGTGAAAACATGATGTTATAATATATCCACTGAAACACTGATCATTGCCATATAAAGGCTGTGTACTTAAAAAAGGACTCTCACAGTTAAGTGGCATGGCATCATTGCATAGCCTTTACATCAGAAATGCATTTAACAGTTGCTTAATTACAACAGTTTGAGTTGGCATTTATTTGCATTTTGTTCTTTACTAAATCTGCAGTGAAGCAAGTTCCTGCTTCTGTTAACATTGTTGGGATTCAAGAGTCTATGATGCTGAGGTTGTGTTTTCCATACATATAGCATGGCATGGCTTTTGTATTGATATAAATAATTTGGAAGTGTGTGTTTCTTAAGTGCTCAAAGATTAAGAAGTTGTTAGTACTAAACTCTCTGGTTCTACACAGTTATTGTCCCTGGGGAAAAATAAAGACTAAAGTTATTTATTAAAGGACGGAATTAATGCAAAGATTTTAGCAACAACATGCTGGGAATGAGAGTTACTGAAATGTGTCATCTGATTAATTAGTACCCAGTGAAGGTGTACTAGTTTGATAAACCATATTTATGTAGTTAGCTTAGTAAAAAAAAGGTCTGAATCTGACTATGATGCCTTCCATTATTTCACAAATAAGGTATCTGCAAGTACACATTGCTGTCCGTATTTTCTTATATAGGGAGTCTGCAACCAAGCAGGTATGTTCAAGTCATACTAGTAATCACATTATAGACTGTGCACCTTTAGATTGTTCTGAAGCTGTGAAGATACAAAGGATTAGAAAATTCCAACAACCAATACCAAAAGTGAGTCATGTCTGTCATTTTCTGTGGAAGTACTACATCCTCCCTTATACGCAGATGGACAACAGCTGTATTTTTCAAAGGATATGATTGGTACTTATTGATGTGGAAAGATTAATAATGTGGGATAATGAAGTCCTGATGCCTCACAGAAGCATTTAAAATATAATAGGTTTAGTGTGCGAGTACCTGCACAGCTATCAGAAATCTAAAGTCGATTGTATCATGGTACAATGCTTAATTCCAAATAAAAAGAGAAAGTGAAGTCATGTAAAATGGAAGTAGAAGTTTTAGTCAAAAGACAAATCGTGGAAATGAATAGAAGGTTTTGAAGATAGAACCACTTCATCAGTGCTTCTATTATGTCAAAAAAAGATGATCCTGATATATTAGAGAACAAATATTTGGTTTTGCTTTTCAGTTTGAAAGTATTTATTTTCTTCCCAAATTTCTTTTTGTCATCAAGAGTGGCATATTATTTGTCTCAGATTAGCAGCATGTCATCTGATTGTTTGCTTTCCTCAGATTTTGTTCCAGTTCTGGTACTAATTTCTATTCTTTGGTAAGTGTAAGTAAAATTTATGAACCATTAGAGAATGGTCAGAAAAGAAATTCCATTACTGGAAAAATGCATTAAAAACACAATGTAAAGTGCATTCAGTATTGGTCTTAATAGTAGCACAATAAGACCACAGTGGAGAGGCCACAGGAGTACCTCACAAAGAGGATCCTAGGCATTAAACACATGTCCTACATGGACAGACTCAAAAGCCTCCAGCTATTTTCTGTCTCATATCGCCTACTTAGAGGCGATCTCTTTTTGACTTACAAAGCCATGTCTGACCCAGCTCTGTTAGAAATGCTACATCTAAAGCAATCCCAATCCCTCCACACCACATGCTCCAGAGACCTCAACCTCATTACTATAATCAACAGAACATGCTGAAGGGACAGGCTCATAACCCAGAGACTGCCCATGCTATGGAATAGACTCCCATACATGTCAAGCAGAGCACCTCGCTGACCCTCTTCAAGAGAAATCTTGATGAGTGGATGGGTAGTAGAAAGTTTAACCCGGGGATCACTCCAGTGGCTCTACTTGATAATGGCACTGGGAACTAACATCGGGCGGCATGATGCCAGGGCACTTCTATGGGTTTGGCTTGTAAAGGCTCCAGGGCCATTAGCCTAGTACACACCTATGAACCTATGAACATATGAACATGATCAGGTGATGTGAACTTGTTTTCATAACATGGCTTCTTTTGGAGTTTAATGCTCAAGCAGAAATTAACTTGTCAGATCAGATGTACTCCATTTGGTTTTCCTGGACACCAGCAAGAGCAGAGGAGCAGGACTATTACCTACTTCCCTGAAAGTGGATGTATATTTGATAAATAGATAGTCTTGGGTTCAACATCTTGTTATCACATTTTGTCTGGTATACTCAGTGATAACTTGAAAACACTTTAACTTCTGAGAAGTGTTTTAAGAGTGGATTGCAGTTTGGTGCACTTTTTACAATTATATTAAAAACAAAAAAAAGAAGTCCTAAAATATTTGCTCCACAATTGTGCTATTAGAGAGAAGTTGAATGTCATATGATGAGCTCATTGATACTTCAGTTACAATTGCTTAAGCATAATAATCTGAGCATCATTTACTTTAGGTTTGTTCTTCACTTGATAGCGTAAGCAAGCTGAGAGTGGTCCAAGGTCGATACACCCTAGGGAATGAATGATACAGACATTATATTACGTGTAGCTGATTTTTCTTTCTCTAATATGCAGAGACCTTAACTTGAGTATAACATAAGAGATTGTGGGAAACATGAAGCCCCCATATGGCCAGCAGAAAAGCTTTCCATTTATTTCTTGTTCATTTGTAAATTGATTACAATCTCAAGTGACTTCTGTACCCATGTTGAAGTCCAGTATAGATGAGGTACAGTGTCTAAAGTACATTTTCACAAAGTGAAAATCCCTGATCACTATTTGGAATAGGCAATCACTGCCTTTTTTTTTTTTTTTTATGTGAGTGTACCAGCAGTCATTCAAAGTTGTTTGGATTTGCATTTCTCTCCATGACTGCATATCCATGAAGTAAATATGCGTAAGTAAGAATATGTATAAGAGAGAAGAAATGTGATGACGCCACATAGAAGAACTCTAGCTTAATAAAAATCAGAGATAGATAGATTTTGAGAATGTGTGTAGTGGAGCTGTCATTTTTGAGCTGGTGAAACTTTCCTCATGGTATGAAAGCTCCAAATAATTGTGGAAACACAGAGGATCCAGTTTTAGATCCTTGTACCTTTCAATGACATAGTTTCTTATTATCCATTAGGCTGTGCATCTCAATACATTTTGCACTGTAGCACATATGGAGTAGTGTGTGTATATATATATATATATATATATATATATATATATATATATATATATATATATATATATATCTCATAACAATAGTCAGCACTCCTCCCATTTACATTTCCAAGGTCTGTCTGATAGGACAGCTACAGCATGACTGAAAGGTGTTTCAGCCAAAATTCAGAGTGCGATAATTATGAGTGGTTCTCACCTAACAGCCACACTCCTTCATGTTTACTTGTGACATTGCAAGGGATCAAACAGGCAAGTTTTATGGCACTGCACTGCAATTGAATAGGCACAGCAGAAGATCAGCTCTATAATAAGGAGCTACTGTTGACAGGCACAGGATTTAAAAGTAATTGCATCAGAGGTGTTCACTGACTTTTTTCTTAAATTTAAGTGTCTTAAAATAGAGACCTTTAAAACAAGTTGAATGGCTAACTTTGTGGGTATTCATTTTGCTTTTATATGTGACTTTATTCAAAGATATTTAATTAATGATACTTTAAGATCTCACTAGCAGTCTGATGAAATTTCATTGCTGTTTGCTCCCTTAATGCTTTCTCTTAGTTCTAATAAAATAACTATTTTTATTGCTCTACATTGGTACCCTGTGCCATTTCTCTGTGAAAATTGTTGTTTTATATATATATATATATATATATATATATATATATATATATTCGTCTTCTAGTGGCATCGTTGGAGGAAAAATATATAATTAAGCATATTGATTAACCATTATAAGGGTTTACAGAAGTATTACATTGCATATGAATCTTTTTTCTTCTTTGGCAGCTTAAAATATTGTTTACTGGTAAATTTTTGACTTGTCATTGGGAAACTCAATTAATTCTGCAAAGACTCTTAACAGAGTGAAGAATGGTGACGTGAAATGCAAAATTGAAGTTATAGGACTCTTGCCTAACAATCCAGCAGTGCAAAGCTCACCTTATCCAATAAACACCAAGGCTTACAATATACTGAGAATATAACATTCTTTCATTGGCCAAACATACTGACATTATTATTAGCAGAGCACTTTACCAACATAAACTATGCCATAGAATCTCACACCTCCTGAATCCTAAAAATCAAAATAATTTTGCTAAAATGTGTTTATCTCTAAAATCAAGTTTAGTTTTACTCTGGAAACCTTACACTCCAGTTCAAGCACATATAAAATGCAAACTACTGTAAATAAAATCTTCTGATTTGTTCTTTTTGCAAGTCCCCAAACTCAACACTGCCATCGTCTACATCTGTATCTGGCTAACTATAAATGACAGAGCCACATTTCTACTTAGTTGTGAAATCTACAAGCTCTTAAAAATGGGACACAGGAGGTATCTACTACTTGTAGTTATGTTGTCATCAAGTTACTGTAAGTTAACTAATTTAATCTGTCAGTAAAGATATAAGCTGTTACAGTATCAGAACCATGACATTAATATATTACTTCAATTTGAAAGAGTTTGGTTACCTCACTCCCAAAAAATAAAAGTACAGATCAAGCAGCCTAACTACCTACTTAGAGACAGCCAAGAAGACAGCATTCCACTGATTAGAACTTGTTTTACAACCCCACAGAAGATAACACTGTCTCTGGACTAGATCCAGAAATTTAGAATCAGTAACTTGCAGAAGTGAAGTATAAAGAGCAACTTCAGTTATTTACAAACTAAAATTGTAACTGTTTAAGGATACCAAATGTTTCTGTTACTTGCAGAAGTGAAGTATAAAGAGCAACTTCAGTTATTTATAAACTAAAATAGTAACTGTTTAAGGATACCAAATGTTTCTGTGACAAAGACAAGTCCTTGCATTTCATGCTGGGAAACATCTTTCATATAATGATGTACTTTTACAAAATGACCACTGTTTGAATGCCTACTTTAATTATGCATTCTGTAAATAATATCACTTGCATATATAATTTTAAGTAGCATAAATATGCATTTCCTCTACTTTATCTCTGTACTACGTACAAATGTGTATGTTCTTAAGTGTCTTGCACGATCATGCTGGCTGAAAAGGTTCTATCGACCAGTCCAATTACCCAGCAATCAAACCGATAAATAAATAAATACATACATACATACATAATACTGAAAACTCAGTGGAAAATATAGTTATATAGATGATCATTTAAAGTATTGCTTAAAACAAAAAAATCAACCTATTTCTCATGTTTAAATTTATATATAAGTCAGGTAAGTAACTGAAGTCATATAAACATGAGCTCTAATATTCTTTTGTAGCAGTATGAATGACACCAGTCAAGATATTAATACACACACACACACACACACACACACACACACACATATATATATATATATATATATATATATATATATATATATATAAACATGGCTAGAAATTAATAAATAAATTAAGACTTAATTTGTATATACATTCTAAATTAAGAATCTGCACAGACTTCATTCTAGTAAAGAAAATGCCTTCAAATACTAATTTCAGAGGCAAACAGAAGTTGAAGAAATAGAGACAAAATGGTGCTATCTGATCTAACAGCATGAATTCCACTGTTAATTTTCCTTATTAGATTGTTTGATTTTCATCCTCTGTTCAACCGCTTGTTGACCAGCTGACAATGAAGTATTTTAAGGTTTAGATATGAGAGACTGGTGTTTGGGAGGTGGAAAGTCACCAGAAATGCAGAGGTTATATCTTCAACATACAGACATTTGTGGCTTTGATTAAGATCCAAGGGATTGAGCCTAAGAAGAAGGTGGTCAATATACTGGCAACACTGATAGGTGCAAGTGGAAACAGAAGTGCAGATCCATATTTAAAGTGTGAAACAGTGCGGTGATTGGAAAGAGTTTAAAGTAATGGAAAAAGGAACATATTAAATAAGTATATCAATGGATAAATAAATATAGTCTGTGAGGGGCATACATGCCTCTCAACTGTACAGATTGTTGCAGGATGTCCAGATTTTGCCTCATATTTTTTTGTCTGCTTTTCATAAAATTGTGGTATTCTCACAAATTAGTGGGAAATCAATAAAAATTGAAGTTAGAAAAGAATGACAGTTAAATGCCAAAAAATGCATAGTCACACCCTTCGGGAAAAACAAGGTTACCCCTAGCTACCAAATAGGTGGCAATCCACTGACAGAAAGAAGAAAGACCTGGGGACTGGGGGACCAGTGTTGATAGTAGTCTGTCATTCCACCCATGTAGCCAAAGTAGTAGATAGAAGCATTCTACATTGCCTTATCATGAAGGAATCATTCACATCTAGATCAAGGGAGGTCATAGTCCCTATACTCATCATCATCAGACCAATGATTGAGTACAATGCCCCATTGAATAATGTATCTGACCCGGACCAGCAGCAGCTTGAGAGGCCACAAAAAAGGAAAAAAGGGAAAAAAGGGTCTCAAAAATCTGTCCCATGCTATGCTGAAAGAACTCAACCAACCAGTCGAACTCCTCTGCTCACTGAGACCTTTGCCCCTAACATACAAGGCCATGTCAAACCCAGATTTGATGAATATGCTTCATGAATAAAAAATAGATCAAGAACCACACAAGCGAGAGACTTAAAGGCGAGAGACAGACATAGGAGGATGATTCTTGGGATAGGACTTCACCACCATGGGACCAATCTAATAATCGGAACTAAAAATAGTATATGTGAGGCAGAGCACCAGGGGCCTTGTTCAGTGAGGACATTTGATAAATGATATACCCTCAGATGATTACCTGCATCGATCACTACCCAACAACCTCACAGGAACACAATCCGACAGAAAATAAAGTTCCCAAAAGGGCCATAGTTCCCCATACTAAAAGGGTGGGCGGGCTAATAGCAAGAAGGGTAGGCTCAGGCAGATATGAGACATTTAAATTTCAGACATCATACTATTCAGAAAAATCATACTAATGCAAAACTTGTTATTCTATCAACTTTCTAAGTTTGTAAGAGCAATATTTAAAAAGTACCCTATTTTGGGGTCTTTGTCCTACTTTTATTTATGGCATTGTCCTGATTTCATGTTCTAAGTTGAGAGATGTGATGCACATTCACACATGCACAGATAGATAAAAAATATCAGCAGTGACACACAAGCAAAGGAGGGCCTAATTGTTAGGCCATACAGACACAGGTTTTATCAGGTAACAGCATAAAGCAATACTAAGCAGTTAGAGTTAGCCAGTACAATAATGCCCAGTACAAAAGTTCATAGGTTTGAAAGAAATAACATTACCATGGATGATGCAAAGGTGAACATTGAAGAGAAGAACAAGTCTACAATGTATGGAACAAGAAGGGTTCAGAAAATTGTCTTTATGTCCTGTTCCATAGATGAGCAAGATAAATGAAACACTGCTGTGGAATACATAAATTGAACATATTCAAATATCCCAGAACCCAAATGTTAAACGAATAAATAAATAATGGAGCAGAGAATGAGACAATGCTGACTACTTGTTGATTCTCATGCTTGTTTTTTTCAACAACCGTTTTGGAGTCTGCATTCCTAATTGGTTCATAGGTGTATACATGCTAACAATCACTAGGGCCTTTATAAGCCTAGATATGCAACCCAGATATGACCCATAAATTATTTATACAGACAGTGATTTACTGATTGCCTCTGTCAATCAGAGACCTAGAAGCCAGACTAGGGGTGAATTTCCGATTACTCATCCATTGGTCCAAGTTGTGCTTAAAAGCAGATAGGGAGGAACTCCACTTCACATGAATTGGGAGCCTGTTCCAGAGAATGGGAATTCCCTGAGAAACAAATCTGTCTCTCCAACATCTCCTATTTATAGCACAAGAAAAATGTAGGTATTTTAATCTAGTAGTTCTGATACTATTTGTTTTGTGGATGTGCAATAAGGTCATCAAAACAGGGTCCAGGGATGCCCTGTATGCCAGGCAAAATCATCTCTCAGATGTCTGTATGATACTGAGTAAAGAGACAGGGCTTTGAGGTGATCAGCATAGGGCATTATGTTTATTCCCTCTATTCTTTTTGAAAAGAGCTTTTCTGGATGTTCCAGTTGCTACATTTGTCTGGTCAGGTACATTCCAAAGTGGGCATTATACTCTATGATAGGTCTGATGACAGCTGAGTACAGTGGTATGATGACCTCTATGGACCTAGGTACCATACCCTTTCTTATAAGTTGAGCAACACAGAACGATTTTCTTGCTACCTTGGACACAAGCTGGTCAAACGCTAGTTTACTATTGACATGACTTCCCAGATCCCTGACTAATGAATCAACTTTTAAGGGTATTTTACTGATGATGTAGTTACCCGGGGTGACAGTCTTCCCAAAAGTTACTATAATGCATTACTTGGTACTGAGTTTTAAGCCATGGTTTTGCCACCAAACATTTGTCTGTATTAGACCTTCCTGAAGGATGTTCCAATCTTGGAGGGATTCTATGACTGCTATCGGATTGCAATAATCTGCAGACTTGGTCAGCCAAAGGCCCATGACACTGGCTTTAACATCTGAGAAATAGATGCCAAAGTGAAGTGTGCCCAGCAGAGAGCCCTGGAGGACTCCACTGGTGACTGGGCTCTTTGTGGAGGTGGACTCTGATTCTAACTTCCTGGGTCCTATCAGTGAGCTAGCTAGCTATGCAGCATTTTATAAAGGGGTTTATGTCTAGTTCCATAACTTTGTTAGCAATGCCCGAATAGAGTATTGTACCAAATGCTTTAGCCAGATCGAGGTTGGCAGTATGCACCATTTTCACCTCATCCATTGCCTTAGTGGTCTTTTCAAAGAAGTCCACCAGATTCAGTAAGCATGACCTTCCTTTGACAAAGACAAACTGGGTTGGATCCAGTCTCTGGAGGTTTCCTGTGTTCTTGTTGATAATTTCAATAATAATTCTTTCCATGGCTTTGCAAATAAGACTAGTCAGACCAATGAATCTGTATTTTCCAGGTGTTTAAGGTTCATCCTTATGAGGAGGGATAGCCATCGCAGTCCTCCATTTATGTGATACAAAGCCTGTTTTAAGACTATAGTTAAATAATAACTCAAGGGTCCTGAGAAATCATATTTTAGACTATTCAGGAGGCATCCAGAGATGTTATTGGAACCCACTGAAGCCATGTTCTTGGCTTTAGTGAGTGTAATCATGTACATGCTCCCCAGTTATAGTCAGAGAGGTTATGTGTGAGGGTATTTTTGAGGGGATGGTTAGGGGTGAGAGGGGGTAAAGTTGGAATGGAATTTGTATGTTAACAGGTTTGCTATATCACCAGGCTCAGTGAATGTGGCAACATTAACCAACAGTCTAATACATTGCTAACATAGCTGTAGAAGATTTTATGGTCATCTTTCACCTGGCAGGCTATCTTAACTTCAAAGCCGGCTTTACTTGACCTAATTAGCTCTCTTAGATGCCTATTTACTTTGAAGAGAGAGTCTTTATTTTTATTGGAATTATCATTTCTGATTTTTTATATTTTTTTTCCTTTTGTTGTATATCTTGTTTAATTTGGGATGCTACAAGGGTGGTTGTTTTCTAGGGCTAGTACTAGACTTACTTCTGACAGATACAGCAGCCTATGTGCAGCAATTGACATAGTTGTATAGAGCTTCTGAGAGCAATTCAGCACAGGCTGTTGTATTCTCTGGGTTTGGAGGGGCAATGATTTTTGCCAGTCCTTCACTTAGTAAAAGGTAACTTGCCTTGGAATATTTCCTAGCTCTTACTGGTTTTAATGGGATTATGGAGTGGATTTTGATTTTGAAGGAGACAGCTTTATGGCTGGACTTTGCCAGGCAGGATGAAACATTCGGGGGGGGGGCTGTAGCATTCTCCAATATTTGTAAGCATTAGGTCCAGTATATTGGAGCCTCTATTGGGTGCATTCACTATTTGGTCAAGAATATTTGTATTTACAAAGTCCATGATCTCTGTGTCTGTAGATTTCAGGATGTATAGGATTCCCAGTCAATAGAGGGGTAATTAAAGTCTTCCATGAGTAGGGTGTTAGGTTAGATGGCAAGTGTCTCCAGTAGGTTCAAGCATGCATTGTGAGATTTTTGGGACATGGAAGGTGACCTATAGCTGTCTAGGATATGATATGGGATTTTGTCTATGGTAATCGGCACGTGATCAGCTCATTATCCTGTTTGACCACCTTAAACATATCCTTGCTATGGCTGCATATTGAAGCACCACCTCCTTTAGCCTTCTTCTCTGCAGCTAGTGGTCTAAAAATGTGGAAGGCACTGAAACCTTACACTGCTCATGTACTCTGTGCCACTTTAAATCACATCTTGGTAACTGCTCAGATGTCTATATTCTTGAGTATGAGAGGGCTTGGAGGGAGTATAGTTTTTTGTGTAGGTGTCTGGCAATGAGCAGAAACATCTTGAGGTTCAGTTGAGTTGAGATGATTTTGCTATGTTGGTAGGTTTGTCAATTTGACATTACCTGAAAAAGGCACTATGGGAGTAGATGAAGTTTTAGCCAGTATTCGATAGTACAGAGGGGAGAGATGCAGACCATTTTTGGCAAAGCAACATCATCTAACCATGTCCTCCCAAGCTAAACAATATTGGATCCCCTTAGAATGACAACAGAAAGACAGCCAATTGTTGAAATCAATCATTTTTGCTCATATTATGACATCATCCTCGGTGATGGTAATATGCTGCTCAATGCTAGGTCCTTACCAGCCTGAGATACATAGTCTGAAAGCTTCATTTTGTCTCTCTTCATATAGTGCAGGAAGGCATGCCTTAGGTCATTTACACCTAAATGGACTGTGATGGAATTATACTGGTACGCGTCCCATAATGACTTGAGTGTGTGCATGATTTCTTGGTTTCTGGCTCAAGATAAGCAACTATCAGTTATATTTGCCTTGTTCAGTCTGGTTAGAGGGCTTAGTGTTTGGGGCTGCACTGAGAGTGACAGTATGTGTAGTGTTAGGTGCTATTTTTTCTGTGTGCCTTTGGGCTTGCTGAGGCATATGAAAAATGTATTTTAATTTGTGTGCTCTGCTCCTATGCCTGTTGGATCCAAAGTCTTCTTAAGACACACAGTTTTGCTGTGCTGTTTACTGCTGAATCAGAGACACAGAGCTTTGCATGACTCCATCTGTAGTCTGTTTAAAGCACCAAGCCTTTCAAATTGCACACTGATAAAGAAATATATTTTGCAGCTATAAGCACAGTTACAGATAACTTATTTTATAACAAATGACACATACTGTTTCTGTCAGATTATAGCATATATTTACAAAGTTTCCTTCATTACAGATATGAATGATGACTTCTACAAAATACCTCCCTCTGTCCTTCTCTCACATAACTGAATTACTACAATAGTTATATATAGAGCTAGTCACACACATATTTCCTCTTGGTATATTTTTCTGGCCTTCTGTGGGAAGTCACATCTATTGTCCTGTCAGTATTTCTTCTGATGTGAAAATGCACAAATGCAACAGAAGAATGAAAGGAAATGTCTGTACTGTTCCTACTGGAAAAACATCATGTATTGCTGAATTTATAAAAAGGGATGTCTGTTAATAGATATTTGTTCTGCAAACATGAGAAAATCATGTAATGCTTGTTTTCCAATATTGCTTTGTTAGGCATTTTCTTTTTGATGCTGTGAAGAGAAGCCTGTCTGTTATACATATAGTATGAATGCACATTTTAAACTCTATACATATAGTCTAGCAAACTTTTTCTTTAGGCATATTTACAACAGAATTAATTTCAGCCTAATATTCATATCTAATAGCATAGCTTTGACAACAGGTGTATTAGGCAATCTTTGTTCTTCAGAAAGATTGCTTTTAAGTGCCTCAGTATATGTTAGTCTAGTGTGGTGTCTACTAGGTGAGGTGAGTGTTGTGTCTGAGATTTCTACAACCTGATGTGCACTTGTATGTGAAAGTTTAGCCTCCAGAGTCATTATGTAAGCATACCTCTCACATACTATGTCTGCTTCTTTATGGATTAAGTGGTTGTTAGTAAATATGACACAATCATTACATTGTCTCAATATGTCCATATCCAGCAAGCTGGCTACAGAGAAGTTAGGAAATTGTATATCCATACTGACCAATCCTTTTGATTTGGGAGCTACAAGGGGGTGGTGTATTGAGGTTAGATGCTTTATCACCGGAGATTATGTTAAACATTGCTAAATTCTACTATCTTTAATGTTTACATAATACTGATTCAACTAAATCTGTAGGCCTTGCCATTTGACTCCCAGCTAGCTGCTCTAAGCTTGTTGGCATACAAAATATTTGTGCTATAGTGCTGTTTTACACAGTGCAGTTTTATGAACCATTCTTTCTAGGTGTTGCTACTGTGCCCTGCACAGTAGCAAACACCTAGAAAGAATGCTACTGTTCAGGGCACTGCTAACCCATGCAAAAGTGCAAAGTTTATAGCAGCACAGAAAAAAAAGAAAACTAAATAATGAGCCCTCTGGTCAATAAAATGACTACACGAGGAGTCCTTCTGTGTATTTCCCAACTCAGACAGACCAGGCAAACACCTTCTGCTACAAGATGAATAATTCTAGTCCTGCTAATGTAAAACCACAGTAGGAGAAACCCACAAGTGCAATGCTACACAAACCTCTTAAACAACAAGCTGGAAATCTTTTGCTGAAGGCAATTTTAAGACAGTCTTACAGCAATAACAATGCAAGGAAGAGCAATTTTTTTACAAGTGAAATGCTCACATTAAAGCAAGAAGCAGTAGTGATCACTCAGAATAACTTAAGTGTGATTTAGCAATCACAGGAACTTAACTTTGCCTGGGTGGCACTGGATACAAGTAAAACACTTCTGGAAAGCAAGCTAGGACTCCAAGTTTTGCTTAGCTTCAGGAAAATGAGCAGGAGACAATATGTAGTAAAGGAGGTTTACTCATGTCCTGGATGGGCACTCAGTATCATGAATCTATGTAATCTCAATAATAATCTTTTTAAGCAACACAGACCTCCAAAGCAGAAACACAATCAACCTCCATCCCCCAACACAACCCAAATGACACATAACCCACAGACTCAGTGTGTCACTCAACCACAGCCAATAAGGCAAAACAATGTACCCAACACACTAGTCATAGGTGACTCTATAGTCAGGCACACTGATGTCCCACTCACAGGCTAAACAAGGTGAAGGTTACTGTCAGCTGCCTGTTGGGTGCCAGGATCTGCCACATAACTCACACACTCAGGTCACTCCACAACAAGTACAAATATGACTCTGTCATTGTCCATGTTGGTGTGAATGATCTGAGACATACCTCCCTGGACAACAAGAAAAGAGACATGGAAGAGCTCTCCGATCTTGTAGCCCAGGCAGGTATGACCCTAGCCCTGAGGAGTATTCTGCCATCACCCCGAATGATACCGCAGTACAAGGACAAAATGATTGACTTCAACAATTGGCTAAGCTTCTGGTGTCATTCTAAGGGGATCCAGTATCTGTCTGCTTGGGATGACATGGTTGACAGACCACGATGCTTTGCCACAGATGGCCTGCACCTGTCACCCCTGGGATTCCGGATACTGGATAAGGCTCTTGCTGCCCCTTCTTCTTCTTCTTTCAGCTTTTCCCAGTTAGGGGTCGCCACAGCGGATCATCAGTCCGCTCATGATTGGCAGTGGAATTTTTACAGTGTTGAGTTGCCAGGCCAGCATCCAACCTTCCACAGAAGGCACACACATGCACACACTCACACCTAGGGCCAATTTAGAGTGTCCAGTCCACGTACTGCATGTCTTTGGGATGTGGGAGGAAACCGGAGCACCTGGAGGAAACCCACACGACGACAGGGAGGACATGCAGACTCCACACAGAAGGCACCCCAACCGAGGATCGAACCGGAGAACCTCTTGTTGTAAGGTGGCAATGCCAACCACTGCAACTTGCTGCCCCTATAGTGCCTTTTTTAGGCAAGGTTCAAATAACAAATTGACCACCATAACAGGAACAAGCAAGCAAAAACTGAGGGTAATGTTACTCAATGCTAGAAGTCTAAATCTCAAAATGCACTCACTCGAGGCACTCCTTAAAATGGAGAACATCGATATCTGTGCAGTGACAAAGACCTGGTTCAAGGCTCCAGAGAGTACCCCTGCACTAACAGGCTATAACTCATACCACAGTTTTCGGTCATATAACCTGGACCGAAACACCAAAGGTGGAGGTGTGCCCATATTCATTAAGGATATTCATACCTCCAGGCTAGTTGCTCAGCATAATGCATCCGAGGTTATCCAACTGCAACTAACTCTGGGCAAAACTGCAATCTATATTGTAGCTTGCTACAGATCCCCCACCATGCCCCAGGATTCCCACTCCTCTTTTCTTGATGTACTGGAAAATATTAGGGTTCAGCCAAACACCATAATAATGGGAGGCTTCAACTACCCCACCATTAACTGGGAAACTACTTGTGTACCAACTCCTTAGCTCAACACTTTCTGGAATTCATAAACTCTAATGCCCTGGATCAACTTATCCACACCCCCATGGGCAACAATATCCTAGACCTAGTCATTACCAACATGAGTGACTGGTGTTCCACATCTGAAGTCAACTCCTCGTTGGTCCGATCCGACCATAAGCTAATCACCCTTGATATCCACATCCTGCCCCCACCCCCATTAAGGAAACCACAGTAAAACATTTCTCGAAAGCTAACTTCATGCTTCTTAAGACAGAAGAGGTGAACTTCATGACACCCATGCAGATGGACAATACAGTTACAACTGCTGAATCCTACACAAATGCACTCTATAAGCACTTACACGAGTGCATGGATTGTGCTATCCCAAACAGAACCAAGACGCTATCCTCCAAAAAAAGGAAGCCAATCTGGTGGTCTCCTGCCATAAACAAACTGTACAACAGAAGGAAAAAACTGTTGCAAAAGAGACTAAAATCCCATGAGTGGAGGAGCTCCCTGGTCAGCCTCAGTAAGAAGCTGAGATCCCTTATAAGATCCTCCGATGCTAGCTACAAAAACAAAATTGCCACTAATTCTAAGGACAACCAGAAAGCATTCTATAGCTATGCCAAGAATCTTGATGGCAATACCCAGATCTGCCCTGAGTTACAGCACAATGGCACAAAAATTACAGAACCAACTGATATTGCCAACATCCTGGCAGATAGGTTCAGTGCTAACTTTACCCCCCCACCCCCTAAAGGGTCCATATCTATACAGGAAGAATGCAGAGTCCCTGTAATCACAACTATGCAGGTAAATCTGCACTCTCTAAAGCCAAAAACACAGCATCCATGGGGTCGGACAACATCCTAGGCTGCGTTTTACACAAACTTCAGAACAAACTGGCTCCCCACTTAAGCATCATGTTCAATAATAGCCTTGCATCAGGCTTTGTGCCCACTGAATGGCACACAGTAACAGTTATCCCACTCCACAAAGGGGGAGCCACTACTGATCCCGGGAACTATCAACCTATTAGCCTGATGAGCCTGGTCTGCAAGGCCATGGAACGTATCATCATGGAACTCATAAACAAAGACATTGGTAACCTCCAAACTCATGGATCCCACCCAGTTCAGGTTTGTGAAAGGCAGATCATGCCTCCTGAACCTGATCGACTTCTTTGAGGCAGTCACCAAAGCCGTAGATGAGGGTAAGGTGGTTCACACAGCCTATCTTGATCTCGCCAAGGCTTTCAACACCATCCCCCATTCTGGAATTATAGCTAAACTCACTAAACTAGGTATAAATCCCTATGTCACAAGATGGGTTGCCAACTGGCTCACTGACAGAACCCACACTGTAAAAGTTGCAGACTCCAAATCTGACCTCAAAGCAGTGACAAGTGGAGTACCACAGGGTTCCATCCTCGGACCTCTCCTGTTTGGCATCTACTTCTCTGAAGTACAGGCTAACACAGAAGGCCTCTGGCTAACGAAGTTCGCAGATGACTTTAAACGAGGAGCCATAGTCAAGTCCCCAAATGATGTGGATATCCTACAGAAGGCCCTCGCTGAAACAGATGCCTGGTGTCAGAGCCATGGCCTCAAGCTCAATTCCAAAAAGTGCAGTAACTCTGTACCCATGAACTACCACATAGGCAGCAATCTACTTAACACCGAATGTGTGATAAGAGACCTTGGGACCCAGGTGGACAGTAGTCTCTCCTTTGATAGTCACATCACCACAGTAGTCAGGAAGTCCTTCTACATGGCACACCTCATCATAAAAGGGTTCTCATCCAGGAAAAAAGAGGTTATTGTTCCCTTCTA
The DNA here is from genome assembly GCF_019279795.1 of Protopterus annectens. Classification (NCBI taxonomy): domain Eukaryota; kingdom Metazoa; phylum Chordata; order Ceratodontiformes; family Protopteridae; genus Protopterus; species Protopterus annectens. The sequence goes on along the minus strand of NC_056734.1, from coordinate 743,546,740 downwards.
CTCGACACTCATTAGACCCATTATAGAGTACAACACCCCTTTTGGAATGTACCTTACAAGACATCTGCAGCAGCTGGAAAGGCCACAGAAGTACCTCACAAAGAGGATTACTGGCCTAAAACAAATGCCCTCCACTGACCGCCTCAAAAAACTCCAGCTTTATTCCATAGCATATCGCCTACTCTGAGGTTATCTCTGCCTAATATATAAAGCTATTTCAAAACCAGAGATGTTAGACATGCTACACCTAAAGAAATCCCAATCCCTCCAAGCTACATACTCTAAGGACCTAAACCTTGTCACCACAATAAACAGGACATGTTGGAGGAATAGATTCCTGTCCCAGAAACTTCCCATACTCTGGAACAGGCTACCCATCTATGTCAAGCAAAGTTCTTCATTAGCACTCTTCAAGATGAGTGGATGGGAAATAGGAAATACACCCCAGGGATCACTTCCGTGTCTCTGCTCAACAGTGGCACAGGAAAATAACTTTCTTGGGTGGCGTAAGCCAGGGAACCTTGTTGGCTAGGCTTGCGTAGGCCCTTGGGCCAATAGCCTAGTACCTACCTATGAACCTGCAATGAACTCTAGAGCTTAAATTATCTCTACACAAAACAGCCACCGTTGCAAGGTTTAAAAGTATTTAATAAGTAATAAAAACACAAGACAAATCTCCACAATTCAGCAAAGTGCTAGTCAAGATTTCAGAGACCACAGGAAAATGCTTAAAGTAATACTGTAGAATAGTCAGACATAAACATAGAAAACAGATAGACTAAACTTACTTTTTTCTATATATTCCTAGGAGATCCACTAAAGTCTAAGATCCTACTTACATACAGACAGAGCAAAGCAAGTGTTGGTGAGTGGTCAGTTTTGAAGACAAATGCAAAATGCTCTTTCTCTCTGTCTCTGAGAAAGTCCTTTAAATTGATAATACACCCTGCTGACTCATTTTAGATTACATCATTCTTAACAATTCTCTGGTTTCCCAGGCTAACAGAAACTCTACTTTAACATTTCTAAATAAGCTTGCACCTGGTCAGAAAACTACAGCAATTAAAGACATTATATATGTAAAATCTAGCGGGCGGCCACAGTGGTGCAGCAGTTAGCATTGCTGCCACACAGCAAGAGGTTCTCTGGTTTGATTCTCAGCTGGGGTGCCTTCTGTGTGGAGTCTGCATGTCCTCCCTGTGGTTACGTGGGTTTTCTCTGGGTGCTCTGGTTTCCTCCCACATCCCAAAGACATGCTGTAGGTGGATTAGACACTCTAGATTGGCCCTAGGTGTGAGTGTGTGCATGTGTGTGCCTTCTGTGAAAGGTTGGGTGCTGGGCTGGCAACTTGACACTGTAAAACTCCACTGCCAATCATAAGCGGACCAGTGATCTGCTATGGTGACCCCTAACCAGGATAAGCTGAAAGGAGATGATGATATATGTAAAATCTAGCAATTATCTCCAGTCGCAAAACAGTAGAAAGAATCTGCTGGTTCAGACACCATGGCTCTAAACCCTGAGATCAAAATAATCATACAATGCTTGACTTATCAGCTTTCTTACAACAGAGAGCACTGTTATTACATTTTTGCAGTTCAACGTCCAATACAGTCTTTTCACATTTAAGAGAACAAGCCTGTGGCTTATATTAATATTTACAAATGACAAAATTATCTACAAAATTCTATCTAGCTAGGCTGGCAGCCTTCACCTATCTTCACAACTTGTCAAAAGAAAAAAAATCATAGTAGCCAGAGTATGAGACATTGTTTGTAGCAGGCTGAAGGAGGTACCCCATGAAGTTGGGAAACACCCCTTACTTGAAACACTAATACTACTCCGGTGAAGAATGCAGATGCTTATGTGTATTTTGTATTGTTGCAAAGGAGTACTCCTCCATTTCTCTTACCACTGGAGCCTGTCTTTTATGACACGTTGGCTGATGAAATATGGCAGGAGAAAAGGGTGCATCTACTGTACTCAGACACCTTAAAATCTATAGTAGTATATAGGCTATTGCATTTCTTTGCTGACTGCAGACAAAGGAGGCACATACTATTTCTGGTTATGTTGCCAACAAATTACTGCAAGTAAACTGCTTTAACCCATCAGTGAAGATATAGGTTGGTGTAGCATCAGAACCATGACATAAATACATGACCTCAGTTTGAAAGAATTAAGTTGAGTTTGATCACCAAGAATACGCTGTTACTAAATGCAAACTTATGACTTATATTTCATCATTCTCAAAGTATGGACATAGAAAAAAAAATTACAGAAGGAAAAAAAAAAGTGCTATATAGATTTTATCATTTGCAGAATAAACTGGCCAGGTCTGAATGAACACATCTTCATTAGTGCAATTTTAAAGCTGAAGGCACTGGAAAGATAAAATACACTTCTCCATCATGTATCTTAATTAATTATTTTAATTATTTTATATATTTTAAATAATTAATATGCTCAGTATTCTTTATGGTAATGCTTCATACCACGTTTAGTTTTTCAGTCTTTTAGTATTTAATTAAACAAATATTTATTGTTTTAATATATTTATATATTTAAATATTTAAATCTATTTATTGTACATTGGCAATTTATGGATTAGTGCCTATACATACTGTGCCACAGGGTGGTGTGTTACATGAATTTTTTTCAGCTTGTATATTTTGTCTGCTTTTCAAGTTCAGTGACTGTAAATACTGTGTTTTAAATTACATAATTAGTTTAGTTCACAAATGGGTGGAACTTCCTGTTTGTACTATATAAAAAGGATGTAACTATGTGGGGTAAATTGTCTGATGAAGTCTAGATCTTTCGGGATGAAAGTGCTTATCCTTGGATATTTATTGTTTGAAGTTAATAAAGTGGATTCTGCATTTTACAACAGTGGGGTGATTTGTATCTTGCATTACTTTAAGTGGGTTCAGTCTGGCTACTTCTTCTGGCTTTTGCATTCATTTACTTCAGTTTGTACTTTGTGAATTTTTTGAGAATAAACTGCAACAACATCAACAGTGCTCCGGGTAATGAAATATATATTGATATGAAAGTGTCCAAATATCAGGAAAGAAGCCACATGCCCTGTACGTTAATGTAGAAAATTCTGATTAATGAATGCATTTACTGACCTAATGCAATCACTGATGGTTTCATGTTTTATTGCTTAGCTTTGCCTCCCAGTTTGCCTTTTAATTAGTTTTATGAAGAGGGATTATCTTCAAACAATTCCTTTTTGTTAATTTTAATGCTTTTTCTCTGACACTGTACAAAGTACAATATCACATTGTGCCGCAATTCTTTTTTATAGTTCATTCTATTTTGTTACTCTATATGTAACTATTATTTCAGAATACAATGGTAAGTAAGCCTTTTTGTAAACTGTAATGCATTTTCTTCTGCAGTCTGTAATGCCCAAGACACTTGAACTAATTTATGCCATGACTCAAGAGGTAATTTGTGCACATCTGCTGATTGCGTGGTGGAGGTTTATTTATTTGTTTGCTTGTTTGTCTTTCACTTTTCCCTGTTAACTGACTTGTCTAGTACCAAGAATGGCCCATTTATAGTGGAGATTACAAAGTAATCACAGTAACTAAAATTCTAGAATACATGCAAGTAAAAATTTGTTCAAAAAGATGACACTGCAGTCAGTGTAAAATCAAAGTACCTAAAGGTGAAGAATACTTTATAGTACACTAGAACAACATGGCATTATAATACATGAGTTGCTGTTGCTGTTGTGTCTTTCGGCTTTTCCCAGTTAGGGGTCGCCACAGTGGAACTCTGGTCCGCTAATGATTGGCAGCAAATTTTTTTTTTTACGTACCGAGTTGCTGGCTCTGACGCACGACCTTCAACGAAGGTACGCCCATTAACGCATGTCTCCCTACAGAAGACAATCTAGCTGAGAATCGAACAGGACAACATCTTACTGTGAGGTGACAATGCTACCGCAGCACCACCACCGCAGTTATAATACATGAATCAGAAACAGAATATTCACATTCTTGTTCACATGTAAATCAGTCTGCCGATACCAGATAAATGTGTTACTGTAATACAGTATTGTTATAATGGATATGTGTTGTAGGAGAAGATAATCTGCTTTAGGATTCACTTGAAACAAAGAATACGCCAAAGACAATATGAACATTTTGCAATAACATTTGCAGTCAGAGCACAGGTATAGAAAATATTATAAGCCATATAATAGGGGTGTACTTCAGAAGACTGAAAAAACAAAAGACTGAAAATTCAAAATACTGAATGATGGAATTTGCGCCTTCTCCACTGTTGTGCGATCTTGGAGTTGGTATATATAGTTAGCAGGGGGTGTGGGGGTGCAGCACCCCACATGAGGGCTGCTGGGGGGCTTGCTCCCTGCATTGAAAATGTGTTCAGTATTTTGAATTTTCAGTCTTTTGGGATTCAGTCTTTTAGATATATATATATATATATATATATATATATATATATATATATATATATAAAAGATAATATAGGTGAGAGGTCATATTTAGGATCCTAAACTGACCCTAAAGCTGGTAGAGTAGCTAATCCAATGTAGTATGTTTAATTTTTGGTGGACCTGCATAAACTGATTCATGCCCTGAAGCTCTGTGGAAAATCTAAATAAATAAATAAATACAAACATACATTCATACACGCATATATACATAAGCAAATCAATGTGATTTATGCCACAGCAGAAGAAATATATGTCAAGATGATTCCTGATAATTTAAAATCTATCCTTACAGAACCTGAATCACAACATGAGAGACATGATAACTAAAAGAATAACCTAAAATTCATGAACTATTGAAAAAAAATAGGCTCATTCAGGATAAAACAAATGAAAATATCTAAGAAATACAAAATAGGACCATGGCTACAGCAGTTCATTTAAAGCCTTAGTTTTATTATTGTATTACTGTTAAGAAACTGGGTAACAAAAAAACTGCATTAGCTTCAAATATCTTTTGAGTCAAGGACTATATAGAGCTCTTCTCCTTTCATTTATTTGTAAACCATGTCCTACTGGCCAGAACATTGGTATGCTTTACAAATAACCATGTGAAACTGCTAATTCCTCGAAACTGGTAAGCAATATACTGAGTACGAGACAGAGCCAGCAGGAATCATGTGCAAAGAGTAACCTCATACATTCATTGACTGCAGTATAAATAACATGCAAAGACTATCTTTGTGCAGTCATTGACAGCAGCAGGAGTCATGTACAGTGAATAACCTCATACATTCATTGACTGCAGTATAAATAACATGCAAAGACTATCTTTGTGCAGTCATTGACAGCAGCAGGAGTCATGTACAGTGAATAACCTCATACATTCATTGACTGCAGTATAAATAACATGCAAAGACTATCTTTGTGCAGTCATTGACAGCAGCAGGAGTCATGTACAGTGAATAACCTCATACATTCATTGACTGCAGTATAAATAACATGCAAAGACTATCTTTGTGCAGTCATTGACAGCAGCAGGAGTCATGTACAGTGAATAACCTCATACATTCATTGACTGCAGTATAAATAACATGCAAAGACTATCTTTGTGCAGTCATTGACAGCAGCAGGAGTCATGTACAGTGAATAACCTCATACATTCATTGACAACAGCAGGAGTTAAATTCAAAGAGAAACCTCATATATTAATTGACAGCAACAGCAATTGTATATAAAACTATGCTTCTACACTCTTTGACAGAAGGAGTCATGTACAAAGAGTTGGATCTGTCATTTACGGACAGCAGCAGGAATTACACACAAACACTAGAATTGTACAGTCATTGATAGCAGTAGGTGTCATATAAAAAAGAGCAGGGTCTGATATTCAAAGACAGCAGTGGGAATTATGTACAAACAGTAACATTATATATTATTTGAAAGCAGTAGGAATCACATTCAAAAAGTAACTTCATGAATTCATCCACATGAACAGGAATCACATACAGAGACAAACCTCATAAATTCATTGACAAAAGCAGGAGTCATGTGCAAGGAGTAACATAATACATTCACTGACACCAGCAGCATTCACATACAAAGAGTAACCTCATACATTCATTGTCAGCAATAGTAGTCATATACACAGTTTAACCTCACATATTCATCAACAAGTGGATTCACATACACAGTATAACCTTATGGTTCCCTATCAGAAGCCTGAAACACTATAAGCCTGAAAATCAAAATCCTGAAAACTATAGACTGAAAGTTCAAAATCCTGAAAGCCCAAAATCCTGAAACTCAAAATCCTGAAAACACAAATAATGCTAATATGTCACTATAAAGACACTAATATCTACCAACTGACCCTGACCCTAACCCTAACCCTAAGGTTCGTCACTATCGCACACTCACCTGACCGGCCCTAACCTAACTCACTTAAACCGCTAACCCCAATATTTGTCACTATTGCATACATGCCTAACCTGCCCTAACCCTAACTCACTTAAAAGCCCCTAACCCTAACATAAAACCAACCGCACACTTACCTGAACCCAACACATGACCCAACACCACAGGGCTAACAATAGCAAAGCCACAATGATGTCAGTATGTCCATTTTGTGTTTTCAGGATTTTGAGTTTCAGGATTTTGGGCTTTCAGGATTTTGAACTTTCAGTCTATAGTTTTCAGGATTTTGATTTTCAGGCTTATAGTGTTTCAGGCTTCTGATAGGGAACCAACCTTATAGATTAATTGACAGCAGCAGTAATCAGATACAAAGAGCATGCTTGTACAGTCACTGACTGCAACAGGAGTCACATAGAAATAATAACAGAAACTCAAAAAGACTTTTCAAACTCAAAACGAACTAAACATAAAACCAGTCCTGTTGCACAAATCCAAATATCACACTGGGACAGTATGTTTAAGCACTTTCATCCATTATTTATTGCGTGAACTTCTTCAGAAAAAAACAGATTTACTCTACCCAAACTTCCTTTTTATACCTTATTTCAAATGACATACAGGAAATGACATCAAATTAGTTGTAATGAAATTAAAGATAAAAAAGAAACCAACATGAAGAACATGGTAGAATCTGGAAATAATACAACCTCCAGTAGGATCAGGACAGGATGTAACAAGAAGGGCACGTTTGCATGGAGAAACTGCAAACAATGCAGGTTTATCAATAACTCTTCTTTTGTGACTCTTAATCATTCAAACAAAACTTTTTGGGCAAAAAATTATTATAATTGCAACAGTGAATATGTAGTATATATTGCATGTCTTACGAAGGTTATTACATTGGAAAAACTGTAAGAAGTTTAAAACGCAGGATATACAAGCATAATCTGGCCATTAAAAAGAAAGATAAAACAAATTCTCTTGCTAGACATGCACTTGTTTGTTCTGATGTTTAAAAAAAATTGTATTTTTTGTGTTGGAACAAATAGACAAAGTTTTGTTTAATGGTGATCTTAATAATATATTAGAATGTAAGGAAGCATTTTGGCAGTTATACCTAGGTGCAGATAATGCACCTGGATTAAATGAAACTATAAATTTAAAATGTTTTTAAAATACAGATGAATTTACATATGTTTACATTTTATACTTATTTGTATACAACATTTTTTATTTTTAAGGATATATAGAAAGAGTTGTATTTTACAAGGTTAGGACATATATATATGTATTTATTAATTTCTTTTTTATCTTTAATTTCATTACAACTAATTTGATGTAATTTCCTGTATGTCATTTGAAATAAGGTATAAAAAGGAAGTTTGGGTAGGGTAAATCTGTTTTTTTTCTGAAGAAGTTCACGCAATAAAAAGTGGATGAAAGCGCTTAAACATACTGTCCCAGTGTGGTATTTGGATTTGTGCAACAGGACTGGTTTTATGTTTGATAGAAATAATAACCTCATGCATTCATGGACAACATTGGGAGTCACATACAAAGAGTAACCTCATACATTCATCCATAGCAGCAGGAGCCACATACAAACAGTAGCATCCTACATTCATCTACAGCAACAGGAATCGTATACAAACAGAAACATGATATATTCATTGACAGCAGCAGGAAACACATACAAAGAGTAACCTCATACATTCACTGACAGCAAAAGGAATCACAAGCAAAGAGTAACCCCATACATTGAATGATATCAGCAGGAATCATGTACATATAGTGTGATCGTACAGTCATTGACAGGAACAGGAGTCATGTACAAAGAATATGCTCATACATTCACAGCCAACAGCAAGAGTCAAATACAAAGAGTATGCATCCATGGTATGTAGTAGCAGAAAAGCATAAGAAAAGTGGATGCTTTGTTGTTTCAGCAATGTGTTATAGTGGATGATTAACTGGAAAATTGAAAAAAAAAGACTAATTGTTGCATAATGATTACACTTAGTAGAAATATTTTTTCTTAGAGCATGAATCAGTTTTTATGAACATAGCTTTAAAACTGATCTGTTCAATGTAAATTCATGGGTACTTATCACTGGGACAGTTAAACGAGGGTCAAATTACTTGCAGAAACTACTTAAGGATCAAAAACTATATTATTTATCAAGATTTTTTTAGAGTTTGTTAAATTTGCTATATGATGTCGGAGATCACAGACCTCCACTGATTTGAATCAAATAAAAAACACATAAACAGTTATTTTATTTTGTCTATTTATTTCCATTTCAGTCTATATATATTTCAATATTTCTCAGTCTATATATCTGTCTGTCTGTTTCTCTATCCATCTATCTATTCAACTATTTATACAGATAAGTAGCTAGACATCCATATCCTAATCTTTCCAACCCTCCCTTACTGGAAACAACTGGCAAACCATAAAAAGGAACAAACAAATGGAGCTGTAGCGCTGCAAAGTTTTAATGTGTTCTGGTACCTTGGCTAAAAAGCCTTCAGAGGAATAATTCAAACACATAAGGCAGTAGTATTTATACAAAACCAATTTACATGTTAATTGTGTAATTGAATAATTATTTAAAGATACAAAGTCATTCTTGGCCTATTGTCTGTTTTAATGATGAGGAAGGTACATAATCCAAAGTGTAATCTTAGCTTGTTTGTATTTCTGTAGTAGAAATGTATAATACCTAGTTTAAATAACTTGCTAAATGATGAGCACCATGTAACATCAACTGTTTCATATGTTTTATTACCTGTTACTCTTTCGATTTTGCATTCTATATAAAAAAAATACTCAATAAAAAGATATTCGATAAAAAATTATGGGGTAGGTAATTTGTTTCCAAAAAAAGGTGACTTTTTCATATGGCAGATATCAAAATTTGAAAGATCTATTGAATGGTAGAAATAGAATTGCATCTAAGGAACCTATAGGTATGTTCAGGTATGGAAGGAGTAAGATCTATAAAAAGGGTTAAAAACCTTTCCGGCACTATAACTAATGGTGTGCATTTTGTGGCTAAGAATAGGTTTGATTGTCAATCCTGTGGGTAGTTTATATAGTGGTGTGGAGATGTGTACCTCCTAAGTGGTACATTGGTCAGATGAAGTGCATGATTAAAAATTCGCATTCTGGAACACTTGGGTGACATTAGAAATTGTATGTTAGAAAGCCCCAATGCTGACCATTTTTATAAAGTTCATGGTGGACATGATGATTCTCTCTGTTTTTTTTGTGTTGGCTAAACCTGGGCATCAAGGGGGGGAGATAATTTTGTACACAAATTATTGGCTATGGAAAGTATATTTATTTTAAATTCTGGTACATTAGCATCTAAGGGGTTAAATTTAGAAGTGAACTTGAATGGATAAATTGTTATATGGTATAAATACCTTTTTTATTTTGTATGATGACTTTCTATCTTTAAATAATTATTCAATTACATAATTAGCATGTAAATTGGTTTTGCATAAATACTACTGGTTTATGTGTTTGAATTATTCCTCTGAAGCTTTTTAGCTGAGGTAGTAGAATATTAAAACTTTGCAGTTCTACAGCTCCGTTTATTTTTTTATCCCTCCCTTCCTCCAGATATCCATACAGATATGTTTCTGTCCATTGATCTGAGTGTGTTTATCTATTATTTGAATTTGGTAAGTGAGCTGATCAGTGCACCCTTTTCAGCAATGATTTGGGTCACAACAGCAAAAGTAGATACAGTGTATGTGTGTGCAGAAAATCATCCAGCATGTTTTTGACTGTAGGTAGAACCTGAAGAAAAAAAAAAGAGAAAAACAAAACCCAGAAATGAGGAGAATAATCAAGCGATGCATTGAAAGTGACCAGACTGAACCCTACGTTATCAGATTTTTAGTGAAATGTTATGATTTTTACCTTTGTTGCCAGTGGAAAATATTTTTAAAAGTATAACGCTTTCTCCATTGAAAGCATTAGCTAGAATTCAGGCTAATATGTGCCCAATGTGTGTGATATTCTTGCATATTATTTGCATTGTTGCAGTATGAAAGTGTGTAATTTTATATCCAGCTAATTTCAATAGATACAGTTTTATTTCTATGCAGGATATATTTGATTGTGTTTTTGTAATGAGAAACAAACAAAAAAAACCCTATGATTTTGAACTATGCAGATTTTAACTAATTTAATTCATTCCTTGTTGAAGCATACCTTAGATGTTTGATCAAGAGAAAACCATAAATTTCAAAACTGCTATTTTAAGTTTTAATTTTCTTTGTTTAAATTTCTAGTGTCTGCTGCAATATAACATTAGTTATAAAAATATTTATAAAATTCACACAGTTACTTAGATCAAAAGTTAGAGTTTTTAACATGACTAAACGAATGTTCACAATTGTTTGCTTGTGAATAAGCTTAACTTACCTTTCACATGTAATCAGCTCGGGTGGGTTAAGGAAGTTTGTTTCAGGATAAAGAATTTTGTTATGAATAGGGAAGATGCCACCAATTGTAGTATCTCCTTTCTTAGAGTAAGCCTGTATGTCCTGACTTCTTAGCCTACAACTATCCGACTTTTTTCCCAAATTTGATGCATGAAGCTTCATCAAAGAAAATGTAGCTAAGAAGAGGAGTAACATAGTAATGAGACAGCTGTCTAAAATTTTTAATGTTTGTTTTTTGAATTAAACATACAATACAAAATACATCTAAAACACTATCTCCTGGTAGACTCACAGCAATTATACAATTGACATTTAAAAAAACTATGCTTAAGAAAATACACCATGACAACATGAAACGTCCATTAAGATGAGCATAGCTTTCAAGTATTCATTTGTAAGGGAAGTGCTATACAGAAAGGCTTAAGTTTTAAAGTTTCCCTTTATAAGTTGATCATACAGACTATGTCTTGTCTGCTTTTATCTGACCACTCAAATATTATTCTACTTCAGAATATGACAATTTAGTGACTTACACTTCATGCAGCTTTATTACCATGCCACCTCATATCTCATTCTCCTGGGAAACATTAATTCGCACAATCTTGGAACTACATAATTAAAGTAAACAATTTCTTTGGAAGATATGAATATATACCTTTGAGACTGCTTTTTAATAGTAACTCTGAACCACTAATTTGAAACAGTTTTAAAAATCATGACTCTGAAATCTGCACTTCAGTTAAATTTAACAACTCTTGATGATAGTGCCTTTACAATAGTAAATATATATATATATATATATATATATATATATATATATATATATATATATATATATTTAATAGCTGCACAAAATGTAGCTAAATGGCATAACACAATGTGATTGATTATGTTATACTTATTGTTTTCTGAAATGAATTCTACCTTGGAATTAGTTATAAAGCAATCACAAATAGTTACTGTACAAACCAGTTTGTGAGGCCTTCTTAATTTCTCCATTCGTTCTTATATGTTAGAGCTCAAAGTTGCAAAGTGTATCCATCAACATTGTTTATGAAAAGAATATATATATATATATATATATATATATATATATATATATATATATATATATATATACATACACACACACATATATAAATATACATATGTGTGTGTGTGTGTGTGTGTGTGTGTGTGTGTGTGTGTGTGTGTGTGTGTGTGTGTTTAATCCAAAGATATAACAAGCTTATAAAATAATCCAGGCTTTAATTATAACATAGCAATATTTTTGCTGTTTGCTGTGATATAAGTTTTGAAATTAAGACTGAAGTGATTAGTTTTATATTCATTTGTACTAAGTAATAGCTGAATATGTTTATGGTTTGTATAGGTCTCTACCAAGGATATACCTTATCACCCTACCTGTGATTTTCATGGAAAGGGTATCTAGGTGTAGTCAAGATATAGTGAATATCTAGGTTCTGTTAATTATCATACATAAAACATCTAAACATTAAATTACCGAAGACGTCTTACTTCGAAAATAAATTAATAGAATTCCCATAGCTGGCCACCAACCAGTAAGTAATGTGATGCATAACGTAAGTGAATTAATCCATTTACATTTGTCATATTCCCCACTGTAGTGCAATGTTGAACTTGATATATACTGTTAGAGGAATTGTGGGGGTGCAGCCCCCCCACATTAGAAGATGTGGGGGACATTGGCGATATTAGCCAATTATGGCCATTTGATGAATTTAGTTTCGAAGTAAGACGTCTTTGGTAATTTAATGTTTAGATGTTTTATGTATGACAATTAGCCGTTTGAGGATATTTCTTTCAATAGCTGAACATAGACCTGGTGAATATCCAGTTTGGATATATTAACAAGACAGCTTTGCTGCTTGTACATGATGTTGTTTTCTAAAATCCAAGTGAAAATAAAAGTGATGGAAACAGCCAGTCCAAGCTAAACCAACATGGGGGAGCAGGGAGGTCCCAGCCAGGATGAACAGAACAAATGCTAAAGTTAGTAGCTTGAGAGCAAATTTTGTTTCAGAAAGGAGAGCGACTCTTATCATCTATCTGGAAGTTCCAAACTTTTCATACTGAACCCTTTCAAATCTTCAAAATAAGTCACCTTGAGTCAATATGCATTTAAAGAAGCTTTATTTGGATTAGCACTGTCATCTTATAGACTTCACAAGATGAAGAAAAATGTCAAATGACTGTGGCCTCTAGCACACATATTTAAGCAAAGAGCCATAGATTGCACATTTGGCACCCTGGCAGTTGCAAAACTGACACCTCTTTCATCCCAAGGTTAAGTTGAGAATAAAAAAAAATTTACTGTATGTTGGAAGATCAAAAAAAAAACATATCTCAAGTTTAGAACAAAAAAAATGCAAGTTAAGATGAAAATAAAGTCTTCTTACAGCTGAGGTTTGAAACTAAGGGCCAAGAAAAAAAATCAGCTTTCACTGCAGGTCATCTGGTCTTTTACCCCACCCTAGACATGCTCCTGATTCAGCTTTTTACTGCTGATTGTGAAGTGGACGGAATGAAAATCAACAACTCCAAATCAGAGGTCATTGGTCCGTCTCTCTCTCTCAGGAAGAATGGATTGTCTCTGCAGATGATGGGATAACAGCTAACTCAGTGGACGGCTTTTTGTATCTTCAGTTGCTGTTCAGAAGTGAGCAAATGTGATTCAGGCCCTGACCTTCAGATAGCTACTGCAGCAGCAGCAACAACAGTACTGCATGTGATGTTTAGGTCCGTGACAGTGAACTAATAATTGAGTCCTAGGATGAGGCTGTCACTTTACAGCTCATTCTGTCTCCATCCTCACATATGCCCTTCATCTTTAGGTAGTTACTGAATAGATGGGATTATGAACACTTATAGTTGAAATGTGCAGAGTTAAGCTTAGGCAACTAGTTAGTGCATTGAGCAGCACTAATACCAGATCATAGCATTACCTAAAAACTAGCCTTAATCCCAGACACCACACAGGTGATTCCTGTAAAACCAAGTCCCTAAACCATAATAGCCCAACCCTAATACAGGTCTAGACAACATGGATTTGCAATTTCTTAATGTCACCATGGCCATCTTGGTAGATAAGAACATCCCAAAGCAATATAGCAATTGTCTTATGTACTCAGACAATCTTTTAATGCCTAAAGAAACTAATGCATTATGTGAAAGATGTACATAAATAACTTCCTTGGAGGCAAAAATCTTGCTTACAAACAAGGTTGTCAAGAACCCACACACTGCATCATTCACACATACCACTCGACACACACATATAACTGGTTATGCTAAAGCACTTACAATTAACTTTTCTAAACCTCAGAGAACTACTAATCCATCCCATGACAACACCTATCCTCAACAATCACTAAAGCGCACACCAAAAGCAGCACCAAACAACACACATAAACCTACAGCCAATGGCTCCCCCAAGACAAAAAGCTCATAAGGCAAGCGAGCTGTTTATCTAGTCCAGCTGTAATAGGGGATTCTACTGTATGACACACAGATGCTCCTTTCACCTGCATTGACAAGTTGAAGATAACAGTTAGTTGCCTGGCAGGAGCTAGGATCCACATTATCACATGCACACATACACACACGCAAGCACACATACTCAAGTCACTTTATCACAGGTACCAACATGATTCTATCATAGTCCATGTTGGTGTAAATGATCTGAGGCATACCTCACTGATCTATATGACAAGAGACATTATGGAACTCTTTGAATATGTATCGCAGATAGGTATGTATCTTGCATTGAGCAGCATTCTATCTTTACCAAGGATGATGACACAGTATGACTAGAAAATTATTGATTTTAATAATTGACTTAGTTTCTGGTTATTCTCCAGCAGATCCGATATCCATCAACATGGAAGGACTTGGTTTACAAACCACATTGCTTTTCCAAGGATAGCCTGCACTTGTCCCTCCTGGGCATTTGGATATTGTTTAATACTTTATCCACTTTCTCAGATCTTTTTTAAGGCAATGTCATAATGACAAAACTACCAACACAGCAAAAAAAAAAAAAAAAAAAAACTCAAAACAGCCTTAAGTTGTTACTGCTAAATGCTAAGAGTCTCAACAAGAATCTCCCCACCCTGCAAGCTCTTCTCACTCTGGAGAGTGGAAAAAAAATCTGTATTGTTACTGAGACTTCCACACATTCAGACCAACAGCAACATAGGGGCTAAAGGTGGAGGTCTCTTGATCTACATTGGCAACAAAAACAACTTTAGGTTGTTTAAACAGGATGATGCACTGGTGTTCATCCATGACCAAGTCTCCATCGACAAGTTACTTACCTTTGGGTGACACAGTGGTGCGGCTGTTAGAGCTGTAACCTCACAGGAAGAGATTCCCCAGATTAATTCTTGGCTGGGGTGGCTTCTGCATGGAGTCTGCATGTCCTCCCTGCGTTCATGTGTCTTTCCTCCAGGTGCTCCGGTTTCCTCCCACATTCCAAAGACATGCATCTGGAGCACTTTTCGCCAGACCTCTGCTGAAAATAGGCTTTGTCCGAGTTGGACTTTCCCAGTAAACAAATGTTAAATGTTTAAATAAAAATCCTAGTCAACCACAGATAATTTTTCATGACCTGCAAAGCTCAGAGCTCAAACTTTTATCTACTAGAGGCACTCACATCTAAACAAATACCATATACATGGGACACTTTAACTACCCTTCTATAGACTAGGAAATGTACACTGCATCTAACCTATATGCAATGTTTCCTGGATTTTATCAACATGAGCATCTTGGACCAGATAGTGCATACTCAGTCTAGAGGATCAAACGTACTGGACCTAGAACTCACCAACATGGGAGAGTGTTTCACCCTGTGATATGTCTTCATTGGAGAAGTTGGATCACAAGGCTGTCTCCTTCAAAATAAAAATTGAACTAAATCTGTAACAGTTACAAATTATTCTAAGGCAAACTACATCCTGTTAATTTGTCAAAATGCAGTGCTCCCCCAAATTCAGAGAACACAACTACCTATGCAGACACCTAGTTCAAACATGTAAATGGCTGCAATGAGGCTGCCGTACCTACCAGAAGTAAGCCCAAATCTAACACCAAATGCTAACCTCACTGATGGAATCCTAACCTTAACAAGGTATATAACAAAATAAAAAAATGTCATGGACAAAATCACAAAGAACAACTCGCAGAGAGACACAAACTCTCTGATTCAACTAAACAAGAAACTAAGGGTCTAATAAAGTCAAAACAAGGCCAATTATGAGACCAGAATAGCCTCCCATGCAAAAATCAATCACAAAAATATCTTCAGCTATGTCAGGAACCTTTAAGGAAGCACTCAGCTGTGTGACACACTGGTGGTAAATGACACAACCCTCACTGACCAGGGTGACATAGCAAATCTACTGGCTGGTAATCTTAAATCTAACTTCACCCCCACTACCCCATGTGAAATCTCTTCTATCATATCCCTACAACTATCAACAGGATGCAGATCCTGGCAGTGCTTGCTAAGTTCAAAAACTCTATTTCAGTGGGCCCTGACAATATCCCTGGCTACTTCCTTAATGGATTAAAACATGACCTAGCAGAACCACTTGAGGTACTTTTCAACTTCACTCTCAAAACAGGTCATGTGCCAGGTGAATGGAGGGCTGCAACTGTCATTCTGCTTTATAAGGGTGGGCCATCAGCTGACCCAGGAACTACAGACCCATCAGTATGACAAGTTTAATATGTAAAGCTATGGAATGAATTATCATGGAAATGATCACAAAGATATTGGCAACCTACACACACTGGACCTATCCCAGTTTGGCTTTGTTCGGGGAATGTCTTGCCTACTTAACCTGGTAGACCTCACTGAGGGGATCACCAAGGCTATAGTTGAGGGGAAAATAGCGCCTATCTCCTACCTTGACCTGGACAAGGTGTTTGATACAATATCCCACTCAGGTATTATTAAAAAGCTCTCAGAACTAGGCATAAATCACTACATAACTGGATTGCTGGTTGTCTCACAGATAGAAACAAGAAGTTAGGATTGGTGAGATCACCTCCACCAGGACAGTGATCATCCATACCAGAGATGTACCCCAGAGTTCCATGATGGGCCCACTTCTATTTGGCATCTACTCCTCAAAAGTCAAGGCTAATGTCAAAGGCCTTTGGCTGACCAAGTTCACAGATGACTGTAAACTGCGAGCTATTATAGATTCTCCCCACAATACTGACATCCTACAGGAGGGTCTAACACAAACAAATGACTGGTGCCAATGCCATGGATTAAAACACAACATAAAGAAATGCATTACATTGTCCTTTGGGAAATCATCCACCTAAGCTAATTACATCATTGATGAAACACCCCAAAGAGTTGGCCTGGTAGAGAAGGATCTGTGAACATATGTAGGCAGTAATCTGGCATTCGACCGACATATAACTAGGATAGTAAGAAAATAATTCTATGTTCTATGTATGGTATCCAGGTCCAATTAAGTTACAATGCCACTGTCAGCACTTATCAGACACATCATTGACTAATAGGCTCCCTTTGGCATGTACCTAACCAGGCACTTGCAACAGCTGGAATGTCTTCAAAGATTCTTCACCAGGAGAATCCAGGGTATGAATTCCCTGTCCTACACAAAGACCAATCTCTGTATTCAGTCTTCTACAAGTTACTGAGATGAGATCTATGCCTGATGGATAAGGCACCCTCAGATCCAGCTTGGATGGATCTCTTACACAGCATCAAAACAAACTTTATCTTAAATATTAAATTCAGTGACTTTAACTTTGCCTGTTACATAAATTTAACATGCTGGAGAGATTGCTATCTGTCTCAAAGGATCACTGCATTATGGAGTAATCTCCTTAACCATGTGAAGAAGAGTTAATTCTTGACTCCTTTCAAATAAACAGCAAAAAGCCATGCAGGTACAGTGAAGTGCAGGGTCCAAAAATCTAGAAACAGCAAACCACAAAAACAACCAGCATCAGGAAAAAGTGTAAATAGTTTGCTTCAATCTTTTATTGTAACGAGATACAACAGATCAGTTTTGGCAAAACCTTTGCTTTCTTCAGTGTGATTCTGAAGCAAACATCTTAAACACACATTGAAATAACCCAATTAATCATGCTCTACCTCCCCTAGGTGTAATTACAATATATCATTGACCCAGTTGAAAATAATGCATCCAATTTAATGATCCAAGTATGTTCTTTATTATTAAAAATTTCATACCAACCCATTTTATTTTGTTTATGAAAACAAATCATATCATACCAATGAACATAAAAGTAGTTGTTGGATGTTTAATAGTATGGTTATACAGGGCATTGGAAGCCCTGCAACTCCTGATGTCAGTTAAGTATTCAAAGATGTTGGTTTTAAATTGCCTAGATGTTTGGCCAACACAAAAGGCAAAGAATTACAGATGGCCAAATAAATTAGCCATTCTGAACTACATGTACTAAAACATCTAATATCAAAAATCCAAGCTGTAGTGCAGGAGGTGAATTGTTCAGTTTTCATAACATTGTTACATGCAGTGCATAGGTTCATAGGTAGGTACTAGGCTATCGGCCCAAGGGCCTACATAAGCCTAGTCAACAAGGTTACCTGGCTTACGCCACCCAAGAAAGTTATTTTCCTGTGCCACTGTCGAGCAGAGACACAGACATGATCCCTGGGGTGTATTTCCTATTTCCCATCCACTCATCAAGATTTTTCTTGAAGAGTGCTAATGAAGAACTTTGCTTGACATAGATGGGTAGCCTGTTCCAGAGTATGGGAAGTCTCTGGGACAGGAATCTATCCCTCCAGCATGTCCTGTTAATTGTGGTGACCTAAACCTTGTCACCATAATAAACAGGACATGCTAGAGGGATAGATTCCTGTCCCAGAGACTTCCCATACTCTGGAACAGAATGCCCACAAGATTGACAACCCAGCCATAGTGTGCCATCCAATAACTGCCGTGTGCCACATTC
This sequence comes from Protopterus annectens, assembly GCF_019279795.1. Taxonomy (NCBI): domain Eukaryota; kingdom Metazoa; phylum Chordata; order Ceratodontiformes; family Protopteridae; genus Protopterus; species Protopterus annectens. The sequence continues at coordinate 743,527,881 of NC_056734.1, read as the reverse complement.
TGATCGAAAAATGTTCTTATGATGGTTGAGATGATTGACAATAGTTTTGTCACATTTGTAGGATAAAGACAATGTGAGGGAATTATTCCAGACAATTTATTATCTGCCAATAAAATATCCCAATATCTGTTTATCAAACCCTTAAAATTGAGTATTACTTTCAAAAATATTTATTAAGCATAACTTATCATCCTGAAGCCTGTTGGTAACATATTTTAATAGATTGTTTCTATCAATATGCTTAACTGAATTATATACAATTTGAATATCTTCAGATTTATAACCTCTGTCACAAAGTCTTTTTACGAGGTCTAATTCTTGTTGAATCAAGTCTTCTTTGGATGAACAAATCCTATGGACCCTCAAGAATTGTGACTTTGGTATATTTCTGATAATATGTATTGGATGGCAACTTGTAGCATCTAAGAAAATGTTAAACTGAGCAACTTTTCTGGGTCTATATTAAAAGAACGAAACCTCACTTACGCGAATACCTAAAAGTCGACACATAAATAGCAAACCGCGAGAACACCGAATGTCCTGAAGTGCGAAATTTGAAATATCGAATTGCCATAGTTGGCCCTTATCTGGTATAGATCCCTAATGTAAATGTGCAATAGTTACTAACCTTAGAGTTAGGGTGCAGGTTAAGGTAAGTGCATATATAGTTGTAAATGCAACCTACACTTTAGGGTTAGAAGTAGGGTTACGTTAAGTGTATATATAGTAATATAGTTGTGTAGCTGAATATGTATGTAAATTACACTTTTCCCGTAGTTGGGTGTTGTTTGTTTATAATTATATATATTTATGGGTAGTGAATGTTTGATTAGGATATGGGATATATGGGTGAAGTGTAGATATGGGGAAGTGTGGATTATTTATTTTGTTTGGGTAGGTAGTACATAGCGGGTGGTGGGGTTGGCCAACTATGGCAATTTGATATTTCTAATTTTGTGCTTCAGGACATTCGGTGTTCTCGCAGTTTGCTATTTATGTGTCGACGTTTAGGTATTCACATAAATTAGCTTTCGTTCTTTTAATATAGACCCCCTTTACTAAAGACTGTAGTAGTAAGAATGCCATCATTATTTTTAGAAACCAACAGATCCAAAAATGGAATTTTATCTAAAGTGACCTTAATGCTAAAATGTATCCTCCATTTATTTTCATTTAGGTATTGTATGGTCTCATGCAAATATTCCATGTCCATTTTCCAAACCATCCAGCAATCATCCAAATATCTGCACCAAATATCTGTGGCTTCCAAAAAGACATTATGATTCATATCATAGAATATCTGCTCTTCAAGAAAATCCATGAACAAGTCAGCATAAATAGGGGCAAATGATACCCCTATAGCTGTAACTTTAATCTGCAGAAAACTTTCAACATTAAAATAAAATACATTTTTAGTTAGTACATGTTCAGTGAGGCACAACAAAAAGTGTTAAATCCAAGACTATACAACTGGATATGATTCAACCAATATTCTAAAGCCATCATCCTGCCAATGTGGAATATTAGTATACAGTGATGTAACATCAAGAGTACACATATACCACCCTAGTTCCAATTATGAATCTTGTATTATATTCAGGAATTGAGCAATATCCTGAATATATGAAAGGGACACCAATTAAAAGTGGTCATAAATATTGGGTCAGGAAAGCTGCCAATGGTTTAGTTAATGAAGCCTGACCCAATACAATGGGTTGACCAGGAGGATTGTTCAAATCCTTGATCACCGGACTAGAAATCATAAATTCACCCCCAGTCTGGCACCCATGCCTATGATGGACAGAGGTCAATAGTATGTAAATTAATCCCAACTAACAAACATACTCCTTACCAACACAGTTCTTAGCTACCTCGTTACTAACATACCCCTCCATATAGGCACCCAAGGTACTCGGGGACAAAACTGGGATGGGTTACTCAGCTAGGCTTATAAAGATCCTGTGGTTGTTTGCCTAGGTAAAAAACTATGAATCTGTGAGGTTTCTTCCCAAGGCAGTGGGATTCAATGTTCATAACAGAATGATGAGCTAGCAAACTGGGGAGAATCTTAGAGAATGCCACTGCGTCTCTGGATTGAGAGGAGTCAGATGAGTGGTTTGGGTGCTTTGAAAGGATACCCCTTGAGTAATATCTTTATGTGGTGTACCAGGCATAGCCCACTGGGATGAGCCCCTAGGGCAGACACAGGACATAAATGGGAGATCACACAGTACCAGATGAGCTTTGTTCCACCTTCATGCCGATGAGCTTTGTTCCACCTTCATGCCTAATGCCCTTGATTTCATTTTGATTCACAGTCAGGCATGATGGTTGACCACAGCATGAAAGCACTGAATAGTGCAGTGATCTAAGGGAGTTACTTATGTTATAGTATGGATAACCAAGGAGCTGCATATAGCTACTTAGTAAGATAGACTGTACTGCAGGTAACTATATCACTGTCCTATGGAGCACTGTCATAGTACATAGGATTGCTTCTCAGCCTGAGCACAGCTGTGTCTTGTAGGTATCTGGGTACTAGCTGCAACTGTGCACCACTCGATAAGAACTACCATGACTTATGCCCTAAGAGGTATTTAATGTGGTAGTTAATGAGAGGATTAAGATTCTGAGCTGTTGTTGAGCTGCTTCTGGTAGTTAAGGGATTTCATCCACCTCTATTTGCATACTGTGTGACTCTCGGCAAGTAAAACATTCAGTATGTCAGGGCTGCAGCTGTAAGGAGACCTTTTGTCCAATTAACTTATCTAGTTAGCAAATAGATAAAAAAATAGTTTAGCTATGTACTCAGCCAAGATATTTTTGTTATGTAACCATTAGTATTAAAAAGCATGCATCTTTGCCAAAGTGCACTTGCAAATTCTATTACTGTTGTTTAGCACTGACCTTGACACATAAATAACAGTATAATGATATCTATCTGCAGTTAGTAAAGTATACAAACAGATATTAATGGCATGACTGTGCTTCTCATAAAGCACTCTAATTATAGATATGGCACATTTCTAGATGATGCTATACTGAAGAACACTCAACATGGTAAGAAATTGGGTTAAAGGTTATAAAGATTAGATGAAGTGTGAAGATATACTCGTGCAAAATATTTTGCTTTTAACATGAGATTTCTGAAAAAGTAGCCATTGACAGTTTCCAACCCTAAATTCCAATCAAGTTTATTTTTTTTATTTAGCTATTTACTCCCAAGCAGTTTAGAAAAAAATGTTGAGGGAATTATAAATAATTAGTATTACATTTTTTAAAATAATTTAATTAGTATTTTGCCAGCAAATAATTTAAAAAATATCCATTCCCATTGGATGCATCTGACATCATCTTTAATTTCAACCCCCCCCCCAAAATATGAACAACTTAATATATCCAGTATTTTTCCAATCTCCCTTACTCCGTTTATTCACATACGTGTTTCCAACTAGCCATATGACTCTTAGTACCTTGTTATACTGTTTATACCTTGCTATCCTTTCTATTGGTAACAGTTTCACTCTTCATATAACCTGTTTAACTATTTTCCTGGTACTTTTCCCTCTCTGCCTGCCAGTCATCAAGCCACAACCTACTGGACTGGGTACAATTTGTTCCTTAGTAAAGGGCAGTGCCCCAGATCAGCTAGGGTGACAGGTATCCTGGGTGGCCATCATACAAACAGCCATTAAGATGTCTGTGCCCTCAATGACATTCCAGCAACGAGACTTGTTTTGTATCTAGCTTAAACCCATTTCTACAATGTGGAGCAAGCTGCCACCATTACCAAAGAGATACCCAGCTCCCTTCCACTGACACTTCATGATCTCATGCACTCAATAATGAGACCTCAACTTGTTACCTCTTACCAACCCTACTTTTGTGTACTCCACTGTACTTCCATTAACATAATCTATTGCCTTCTTCACAGCTGCAGCTCCCATGTCATGTTAATAGTAAGATCTTATAAAATGAAACCTTTACATGTAACTACACTCCCAGACATAGAAAACAAGCAATATTGTTATATAATTATATGGTATCCACTGTTCATTTGAATTTCAGGAAATGACTGTTGTATAAGCCATGAACATTTCATAGGTTCACAGGTTCATAGGTAAGTGCTAGTTGTCCACAAGGGCCATTTTTAACCTTACACATTTTCCCTTTTGTGCTCAAATTAACCTATCCCATTTGGTTAGAGATTGGCCTTACTCATTCCATGGTTGATACTTGTATATTGCCCCAATGAGAACAACTGGGATAATACCATAGATAATTTGAGGGAACACATGCATGGGATAAAACATTTATGAGATGCCTCTGTCCATTAGCAGTAAAGGGGGAAGTCTTGGTGTAAATTTTTTGTTTCCCATCCTAGATCCAAGTTGCACTTGGATTTGGACAGGGATGAGCTTTGTTTTATGTAGATGTGGAGAGGGACTGTGTTACAGGGCAGCTATATCATCTGTTAGATATACCTGTCCCTCGGAACTGAAGACTCTAATCATAAGTTTAATTATTAGAGAGAAAGAAAAAAATACAATTCAAAAATTGTAAAAAAATGAATAAAGTTCCCTCCTAGATTTTAAACATGGCCTTAGCTGATTGATTCTTATACAATATTGAAATTTAATTGGAAATTGCTCAGTTTTCATTCACTTGTACATACATCCTGGTCAAAAATTAACTACTTTTTCATTACAAAACATATTTCTGGATAGTCTGAGGGAAAGTTATCATAGCCCACAATGCTTTTCAGGTCATACTAAGCTTAATTTTAATTATGAATATATCTAGCAACAGTTTTCAACAAATACAGTTGACTAAAATCATAATATATGACTTAATAATGAAAACAATGAGTTAATTACTAATAAAATGTTGAATTTCTTTCAGCACAAACTGATGAGATGTTGTTGCCATCAGATAATTGGCATTAGAACAGCTTTAAGAAGGCAACTCTTTGATATGTATTATCATAAACAATTTTTAATAAGAAAAATGCATTTTAGAATAATTGGTCGAAAAACTAAAACTGTGAAATATTAAATTGGATGGAACATAATCATTAATTAGAAATGGCAAAAAGGGTTTTATCCTCCATCATTGAAGAACAGACTTCATTATATTCCAAAGTAGATCAAATTCCATCAAGGTTACTAATTACTAACCCACATTTTAAAATTGTAATACAGTGAAAAAGCTAGCAATGAAATTATGACTAGCATTCATAAATACAACCGCAAGACTATTAGAACGTTTTTAGAAAGTACATAAAAAGTATATAATGATAAAAGTGACATTGTTGATGAAAACTGATAAGATAAATAATGGGCCAGATAGATTCCAAGAAGTTTGCAGAAGCTATTTACAGACAGTGCAACACACAGAAGAAAGACTTCAGTGCACCTATTGCGGATGTGATTCCAGAAGTCATGCTGAAAGTAGGCCAAGTACTTAAGTATTCAGCATAGGATAATGTGGGATTCCACACATGCTGGCCTAATTCTAAAACACATCATGCACACACAATGCAACTCAAAAGCAACAAAAAAACTTGCTGACTCTGGTTCTAAAATGCTTGGTGCATACTTTCTGGACACGAAGGAGTTCAATCAAATACTATGGAGTATAAAGAAATCTGTAGCAAAACTGAAAAAAAAATCATATAAAAATGCATCCTGCTATTAATATAGTGCAACAGACTACAGTAATGCAATCTATAAATGAGGCTGTGGCTGTGCATCCAAGAAGGCAGCCAGCTAGAGTCAAAGCAAGGCTGCAACTAAACCAATTGTCAGTCTAGCAAATAATCAACAGATACTGGCTAGGCTGTCTGCTACATGTGTGCTCTACACATGTTTGTACAGGGATCTACTTTTTATTGTTGACAAAACACTTACATGAAATTCACAGCATTGAGACCATTTTCTTAAAATGTCATGTTATCGAACACCCGTAACTTCGCAATTTCAGTTCAGGAAGTGTACCACAGGCCACCATGGTGAACTTTGCCCTTTTCTCCACTATAGTGCGATCTCGGAGTTGGTATATTTAGTTAGGGGGTGTGGGGGAGTGCCACCCTCCCACATGGGTGAGTTTTATTTGCTTTGGTTTCTTTTTTCTGTGTTAGTGGACAAGTGGTTTATTTCCCAGAGTGAAATTGCAATGTTCCAGGTGTTCGATAACATGCAGTTTCAACAAAGTGGTCTCGGTGTTGTGAATATAGGAAAGTTAAAAACAGCCACAAAAAATTCCAAGAAGGATTCTACCACTCCAAATCTCAAAATCCACACATTCCCCCATGCTTACTTCATCTCACAGTTGCTAAAGCAGTAACAAAATATCTTCATAAAAGTCAGGTTAAAAGCTTACTTTCTCCCAACAGTTAGTGACATTGCCTGTCTACGCTACAAACTTTAATACAGTATTGAGTACAACACAACTCACTTTTCAAAGAATTGAGTAAAATTGAGTAAATTGGAGATCACTTTAAAAAGAACTGAGTAAAACAATGTAAAGTTGTATTCTTTAAGCCTGCATACTCTCAGACCCTGGAAATTATTGTAACTTGGTATAGTCCTACAGACCCTGGATATCCTTGTAGCTTGGTATAGCTTTACAAACCCTAGAAATCCTTCTATCTTGATATAGCCAATCAAAAGCTTGGTTTTGCACCCCATGATGTGGGTTTACTTCTTGGACTGCTTCAGCCACCATTTTCAAACCCTGAGTGCCTAAGGACCCAGTTGGCTGTTTTTCTACATAAATGGTATTCTAGAACTGGCTTTTTTTCTGCTTCTCACTGATTATGTGATAAAGAAACAATGAAAAAAGCAAAGTGGCATGCACAGCAATGATTTTCTAATTCGCCAAACCAGTAGAATGTTTAGAAAATGAGTGGAATTGCCTGTAAATGTTGCTAGTCAGTAGTGATATTCTAAGCATATTTATTAACTGCATGTGACAATTTTAACATTATAAGCTTGACAACATAGTTTGCTGTAATATACTATTATGCTGGTTTAAGACTCATGAACAGAAGTGTTGTCTCCTAGCATTTAGCAAGTGGATTTAGCTGTACTGCCTTAATGCTGTAACTACTGATAGCATAAAACCAGATAGGAAAAGCTGTGTAAAATTCACTGAACTTGCCTTTGCTGTACACTACTGCTCTGACTGATAGTTGCAACTGAGTATAGAGAAATGGAGAACCTGTGGTACCACTAATAATAACGAATGCCCTGCCTGAATGTATAATACTGTTTGCATGCTATGTTAGCTATGTTTTATTTAGAATCCATGCACTGACTCTATGTACCTTACCAGATCTTTCCACCCCACCTGTCCTTACCTTGAACAGCTCAATCTGTGCTGAAAAGAAATATCCTGAAAACTAAAAGAAAATCATTCTTGCACTGCCCCTCACTAAGGAAAAGGACTGCAAGGTCTATATCTTAACTGTAACTGCTGTGCTACTAGATTGTTTTGGCTGAACTGTTTCTACAGCTAGCCTAGTGTCCATAGTAAAAGATAGCTTAACAGTCTTAGACTACCTAGTCAGGCTGCTGTAATAAGTAATAAAAAAGTATTCTACAGCTCAAACAGCCTGTATAACACATTCTCCCTACTTACTTCATCTCTCAGTTTCTAAAGCAGTATCAAAATATCTGCATAAAAGTCAGGTTAAAAGCTTGTTTTCTCCCAACAGTCAGTGAAATTGCCTGGTTAAGCTACAAACTATAATACAGTATTGAGTATAACAAAGCTCACTTTTCAAAGAATTGAGTAAAATAGCGTAAATTGGAGCTCACTTTAAAAAGAACTGAGTAAAACACTGTAAAGTTGTATTCTTTAAGCCTGCATACTCCCAGACCCTGGAAATACTTGTAACTTGGTATAGCCCCGCTCTGATCACCTTTGCTCCACACCCCACCCTGCCCCCAAATTCCACCCACCTCCACTACTGCTAAATTTAAGCTCAATAAACCACTCCCCCTCTCCTACAACCTATCATTGATAACCCGCATCTCCATACACCACCGCTTCCTGCCAACAACCCCCTTAATTCTCCACCCACATTCCTTACCAAGTACCACTACTATCAAGATGAGACAAATTATGTTCCTCTCAGTTATATTGCCTGGGCTATATCTCCTCACCATCTATGAAAACCAGCCCTATCATGGCTTTCACCACCCTATATATCTCATACCATCTCTGCTCCCACCTTGAGTGAATCAGACCAACCCCTAGCTCACTACAAACCTGTCCTCTCCACTTTTCACAACCACCAACTAACAAGACCACAGACCCTCTCCTACAAAACTAGATATTATCATAAAATAATAAGTAAAGTGCTGAAACTAATAATAATGGTACACCTTACTCTGATGAGGGATGGAGACATCCACCCTAACCCTGGACCTACACTTCCCACAAGCTCCCAGCCCACTACCACCTTCAACATGCAGTCAAATGCAAGGTCCCCTAACTCTCTCCTGACCTGTCACCTAAATATCAGGAGTATTAACAACAAGGTCCATAATCTTTATGCCCTTCTAGCTACCTACTCACCTAATGTGATATGTCTTGCAGAAACCTGGCTAAAACCAGAAACTAAAAATGATGAGGTTATCCCACCAGGGTACAACATACTTAGACTAGACCGTAACACCAGGAAAGGTGGAGGAGTAGCAGTTCTGTTTAAAAACACAATAGATGTCACTCTAGCCCCACAGCAACCCCCTTGTTCAATAATGCAGATGGCCTAGTTAGCAAACTACAGCTTAACAAAAGAATATCTATATTCATTGCCTGCATTTATATCCCCCCAGACAACAATGCAAATACCCTAGAAGACTTCCTCCAATGGCTTTCCAACACATATCCCCATGAAACTATGGTGTTAGGAGACATTAATATTGACTGTAACAATTGTTCCTCTGAATCTCCCACCACCCATATAAACCTTCACGGCTATACACAACTTGTATCCTCACCCACCAGAATAAATAAGTCCAACTACAAAGGCAGTATCCTGGACTGAATTCTTATCAACAATCACCCAGACCTGTATAACACGGGTACCCTCCCAGATGATATGTGACCACCTACTCACTTACATCATTAAGCATAAAGTAGATAACCACCATCAAGTTCTTTATAAATCTATCAGAAACAACAAGAACTTTAACTCCACTGACTTTCAGAATGAACTCAGAGCATGCAATTGGACCGTACTTAAAGAACTTCCACTAGATGATGCTGTAGACTATTTTAATTCTAAATTCCTCTCCATTCAAGATTCCCACACTCCTATCCCAAGCCTTAGAGCCAAAACCATGACTGCACCTTGGCTCTCTAAAGTAACCAAAACCAAAATCATAGCAAGAAATAAAGCGTGGGATAATTGGCGCACCTCCAAAGATCCACTTGACCATTTTAAATTCCGACAACTAAGGAATGATACCAAGAAAGCCACATTGTTAGACAAAAAAAAACTTCTACTATCAACACCTTCAGCAAAAACACCAGAACAAACCTCAAAACTTTTGGGTAGGCATAAACAAACTGCTCCACCCTGGCTAAACCTCCACCCCCACCCCCTCAACCTGCAACCTTAAAACTCCAGAGGAAATTGCTAACATCATTAATAACTTTTTTACCAAAACCATCCAGTCACTAGCTAGCCAACTAGCCCCCACCAGCTCCTTTCAAAACTCCTCCACAACCACTACCCCACTCCCTTTCACCTTCCAACCTGTATCTACATCACCCATCCGATCTCTAATTAATGAACTAAAGCCCACTACCCTGGCAACTGATCTCCTCCCACCAGAATATTTAAAAAAGGGGCAGATGCTATTGCATACCTTGCCTTGATCATAATAAACTGCACCTTGCCTGAAGCCACTACCCCCTCTCTCTGGAAGGTTTTCCATGTCATTCCCCTTCATAAAGGAGGGAATTTTTAGACCTCTCAAACTTCCGACTAATAGCCATACTATCACCATTGGCCAAAATTATGGAAAAGTGAATCCACAGCCAATTAATACACCATCTCACCCAAAATAAACTACTGGCCAACTCTCAGCATGGTTTTAGGCCACACCACAGCACTACATCAGCCCTCCTATCCTTCTCTAACTCTATCAGCACCAACTGAAAAAATTAAAAACTTAGCTCAGCTCTCTTCCTATATCTCTCTACGGCCTTTGATATGGTCAATCACCAACTGCTTCTCCACACCCTGAAGGAACTGTCACTGAATAGTAGTTCCATTAAATGGTTACAATCTTACCTGTCTGATTGACAACAAGTAGTTTTATGGCAGAATACCCTATCCACACATCTACCCATTACTCTAGGCATCCACAAGGCTCCATACTAGGACCACTACTCTTCTCAGTCTTTATTAATGACCTACACATCATCACTCCCAAGGCCAACTGCATCCAAAATGTGGGCAACTCTAATTTAATATGTATCACCTCCTCCTCAATTGAGTTTATAACCCTAACCCAGAATACTTTCAATGATGTAGAAAATTGGTTTGCAAACCGTCAGCTTCTATTAAACCCCAACAAAACTAAACTGCTCAAATTTTCCCCACCTGCAAATCCTCCTCACCATTCTTTACTATAAGTTCCAACAATGGCACAGTCATATCCCCAGATACTCACACAAAACACCTGGGCGTCACAGTCGATAACGTCCTAAATATGATATCCATGTCAATAAAACCATTGAAATCTGTCAACAAAAAACTGGGCTCCCTATACAGGATCAAACCCTTCCTCACTCCTTGCAAGAACCACTATCGCTCAGTCCCACCTACTACCTACCCTCCTTTATGCATCCCCCCTCTTCACTAACCTGAACCAAGCCACCCTTACCAAACTTGTTGTTACAGCCATATTGCTAGATTTGCTACAGGTGCTACCTCTAGGACCACCATTGTATCAACCTAACTCAACTAGGATGGCTAGAGTGGCCCAGTCTTCTCCGATACAACCAACTTATAATAACCTACAAAATACTATATCAACCCGAAAAAAACCCAGCACTAAATAAGATCATCAAACCATACAGCAACCTGAGAACACTACGCTCTGCTGACAAACTGCTGGTACAAACAACTAAGAGCATAAATGTGGCTGAGGACTCACTATTCATCATCTCAGTAGGCAAAACTTGAAATATGCTACCTGCCAAACTTACTCACCAATCCTCCTTAACCCAGTTAAAAAAAAGCCTCAAATTACACTTCCAATAGCATTGGTAGTGTCCCTGCTTAAACCCTGACTAATCACCACCCGGTCGCTGTTCCTGCAAACTCTCTCTAAACATTTCAGTCTTATACTCTAATAAGTGTATGAATTCTTGAAGGGACTTAGCCCATAGCTCCATGTATTATTGTCTGAAATTGAAGCCACATGATTTTGATGTTGTCTACTATGTTTTATCCATGTTTGTCACCCTACTTAAAACTGCATATTGTACTTATCTCTAAATGTTTCTATTGTTCCTAATGTATTTATACTCTGATTTCTCTAGCTTTTCTCCCTGGGCCTCCGCAAAAATGGACATATATCTAGTCAGACTTTCCTGGTAAACAAATGTAAAATAAATAAAAAAAAAATTATTGTGAGCGCTTTCATTCACATTCAGTACATTAACTTCTTCAGACATTTTAAAACCACAAAACCAAGTCTTAAATACCCCAAAGTATTATAACATTTCTTCTTGGAATTTTTTGTGGCGTTTTTTTCAACAATATAAAGTAGACCCCTGTACAGACCCTGCAAGAAAACCCCATCCATCTTGAAACCAAAGATTGTCTCAGCCTGGGTGTACTTGTATCTGGAACAAGACAAAGACATGAGTGCAATGCTGGGGGACTATCACAGACAGCTGCCAGTCGTATCCAGGCAAAATTCCTGGAAGCAATGTGCAGCAAGGTGGGTAATTATATACACTTTCCATCCACCCTCATGGCATAGAGAACTGTAATATACCAGTACTATAACACTGCAAACTTTCCACATGTATTCAGTGCAATAGACTGCACACACATACCTATCAAGACAGCAGCACATACAGAAGCAGAGCAATACATAAAGTGAAAGGATTGGCCATCCATCAACTTCCAAGTTGTTTGTGCAGCAGATGGTAGCATAACAAACATCATGGCAATGCACCCTTGAAATATCCATGATGCTGCCATTTGGAGGAAAAGAGAACTGATGTCCGAATTCCAGCAAGGTGCAATACCTGAGGGACAACTACTAATAATAAAAATAAAAAAAAAATTTTTGGAAGAAGAATGGTCTAGATTTGGTGACATATCTGACTTAGAATGTCTTTTCAAGCAACCACTAAAATGTACTTATAGAAAAGGCAAATGTTTGAAAGCATTTTTTGAAACTAAAAACGTCACTTCTAAGGACAATAATATAAAAGTGGGTACTTTCAAATGTGGCAGATGTTCACAATGTATATATATCCAAAATAAAAATGCCATATACATCAGTAGTAGAGATATGCTTATTGAGAGTAAATGTTTTGCCAACTGTGAAACGAATGGTATTGTTTACATTGCTCAGTGTAAGGTTTGTGAATCTTTTTATGTTGGCAAATCTGAAAGGAAACTTAGGAATAGAGTATATGAACACTACTACGATATTAGGAAGAATTGTGTAAATAATGCTTTATACAGAGATAAAGTTATTTGTCCGCAAGCAACTTTCATTTTCTTCGTCCTGGAAGTGGTTAAAAAGGACATTAGAGGAGGTCTATGGGAGGCCTCTATTGAATACAGGGAATTGGTCTGGCAGTTACTACTTGAGGAAAATAAAGCCCCAGGGCTAAATGACCATGTTTCAATAGCCCCAGTATTGAAGATGAGAGCAGCCAAACTATAGCAGACATACCTTTTTAAAGTCTTGACTTTACTAGTTTTAATATTTACTAGCAAGAAATGTGCATATATCTATATCTATATTGCTAATAGGTCAGTACTTAGTAATAGTACTTTTAAATGCTCAGTATTGGCATATTTTCTACTTGGTTTCATATATGTATTCTCAAATATTCCTATAGAAACAATATCATATTAGTGTCAATATTTTATGTATAAACTCATATGTATTTATGCTTGTATTTTTTGCTTGTCAGTACTGAGAATTAGTACTGCTTGTTTAAAATGGTGTTTATGTACATATATTTTTTATCAAATTTTATATATGCATTTTTAAATGTATCTTATATAACTGACATGATATTTATTTCTGTATATGAAAGGTTATTAATTAATCATAATTAATTTTATATGGTATTATTTATTATATATATTAAATTATTATGTAAATTATTCATTATATATTATTTCTAAGAATATGTACCACCCATATTTTAGTATTATCATGTAAATTAATAGGTAGTTAGTTTTAATTTTTAATAGATGTTTAGTCTACTTTCAAACACCAGATGGCGCCTTTTTGAACTTTTAGTGTGATTCTTTAATGCCTTGGAAGTTTTTTATTGGAGGCAAACAAAGTTATTTTCTTAGTTAAATGTTATCTTATATAATTATTAATTTGGAGAGCATTTTTGGTTTGCACAGATATATAGTTCTTAGCATCCAGTAATGTTTCATATAAGCATATGCCTTATCGTGGGTTTTGTTTCCTTGTATTTGGAAAAGGCTCATTAAATGCTTAATTAAATCTTATTATTCAATTAAGTTATAATTAATTAAGATTCAGGAGGTATAAAAGGAGGGATGTGGAAGACTAGTGTGTGTTATTTTGCTTTCTGAGGAAGATTTATAATCGAAAACGTATTGTCTTTTTAAGCATTAAGAGCGTGTTTCTTGTGGATCAAATAAACAGAAAATTTGTTGGATCGTGAACTGAGCAGAGCCTGATTTCCTCAAGTGTTTTATTTAGTGAAAACCCCATCCATCTTGAAACCAAAGATTGTCTCAGCCTGGGTGTACTTGTATCTGGAACAAGACAAAGACATGAGTGCAATGCTGGGGGAGTATCACAGACAGCTGCCAGTCGTATCCAGGCAAAATTCCTGGAAGCAATGTGCAGCAAGGTGGGTAATTATATACACTTTCCATCCACCCTCATGGCATAGAGAACTGTAATATACCAGTACTATAACACTGCAAACTTTCCACATGTATTCAGTGCAATAGACTGCACACACATACCTATCAAGACAGCAGCACATACAGAAGCAGAGCAATACATAAAGTGAAAGGATTGGCCATCCATCAACTTCCAAGTTGTTTGTGCAGCAGATGGTAGCATAACAAACATCATGGCAATGCACCCTTGAAATATCCATGATGCTGCCATTTGGAGGAAAAGAGAACTGATGTCTGAATTCCAGCAAGGTGCAATACCTGAGGGACAACTACTGGAAAATGACAGGAATGCAGCTTGGATGCAAGTTAAGGTTACCCCTCTCAACAATATCTATATCGACCAAAAGTGATTTTATTTCCCACAACAGGTGACTGTGGTTATCATCTTGACCTGTGGCTAAAGACCTCATACCATGTACCATCAAGCACTGCAATACACACCTGAGAAGACAGCACAGATGAAAATAGTGTTTGCCATGCTACATTGCATGCTAACCAGAGCACATGGCAGTCTTCCAGTTGCAGGTGTGGATGAACTACCCCAAGTACCCCTAATGTCTGAAGAGGGTATCTTACAGGTATCAGAGAAGGAGCAAGAGGATACAGGAGACCAAAGTCACAGGTATAAGCAACATAGAATGCAACCACAAGTGCAAGCCCAGGCAATACGGCAGCATCTAACCCAAATATTTGGGTCATGACAAGCTACATGTACATGAGCACATAGACTGAACATTGATGTTCTGGCGATGCCCACTACAGCAGCACAGATTGCATCTAATGGCAACTACCCACTAAATGTACACATTGACCATCACACATAACACAAGCATAACATATTCCAACATAAACATATGCAAATGTGCCAGAATACAGATCAACTCAGGGCACAACTGACACAGGTATGCATACACATTCAGTTTGTTGCATTACTATATGGCAAACAATAAGGTACACACATCAGTGCTACATATACATATCTGTACCATATGATAACATGAAAAAAAGAGATATCATGCAGGATGTAATGCAGAAATTTTGATTTCAGAAAACACATATCACAGTACAGTGATATTACAGTAATATGAGCCAGCTATGTATATCACAGTGTTGGACACACTATAATGTAATCTCGGGGTACCTCTCTGACTGCTCATACCATAGTCTGCCCTGCACTGACCATGCACAGACACATCTTGCCTTGGTTGCTCCATAACGTACATGGATGGGAGTATAACATCATGTTGAGATGAAGGAGCATGACTACAGTTCGAAGGCCTTGTGACTGGCGGGACCTCAACAGATGGACCAGCAGTTGAACTCTGTGCATGTTGGACCACAGACACTGATTCTAGATGGTCAATGGTGGTAATGCAGACAGGTGACCTGTCTCTCATAGGTTGCAATCTGCTGAGAACAATCATGGAAGAAAGAATCCTGCTGGTAGCATGACACTGCTGCAGTACTGTAGAGGCCAGGGTTTCCACCGACAGTGCCACAGCTAGCAGACTCTCATTCTGAGTAGTCAATGCAGCCAAATCCCTCCATGTCTGCACACTTTTCCTTCATGCATGACATGTAGCTGGTGTGCTACATGATCTGTGGCACAGGCAACTGCATGGATGCCTGGGCGATGCCATTGCTGTGAGCATTCATTTGCCTGCAGCAGGAGGTGGGCACCCTCTGACACCTGGCCATGTGAACATCTGCTCGCCTTTGCCTACAGTGATGCCCTGTTTCTGGTTGTTGTGTGGAACTGCCAACAACAGTGCCCTCAACTGTGGTGATTTGGTCAATGGCCTCACACTGTTCAACATACACTATGGCAGCATTTTCTGAATGGCTAGGCTAGTGGGCCTCCACTTCTGAGGATATATCTGCTGCAATATCACTGTTAACTTCATGGATGGACTCTACAGACTACTCGAGGTCCTCTGTGCCAGGGGCCATACTACCATGCTGAAATACATCCTGAACAACATCATGATCGCTGGATAGGCTGCTGGATTATACAGATAGTTGATGCACTGCAAGATACAAAGACAGAGCTCAGGACAGTATGTCTACATCACATCATGGATATCAAAGATATATGGCATATATATCTTACTTCGATGTTATATGCATGTTTCACTGAATGTACATACAATAAATATATAATCTGTTTACATTGCCAACATACATAACATATGTAATGCATAAAAAACACACATGGCAAACACTCCTGGGAAGATGGTGGTATTGCACTGGTATGAACTCCAACTAGTGTAGGTAAAAAAACAGCATTACTGATCACATCATTTATACCATTAACCAGGTGAGAACAGTTAAAACAGACAGAATGTGTGACATAAACTTACCACTCATATGTGAACTTGAGGACATTGATGCAGAATGACCTAGAAAGTTAAGAAGGACACAGTGTTAATGGAGGTCAACTGCAGGATTAATAGTGAGAACAGGTATAAAACACATGTAATAGCATGCCACTGACAGACTCCAGCTGTGTAGATATTGTGGGTTGTACTGTGGATCTTGCAGTGGGAAAGTAAAGAGAAAGCACAGTCATGTATTTTGCAAAATGAAAACTGACAGCATCACATGCACAACATAGTAATAGTGGCTGCAAATACTCATGTGGTGGACATTGAAACTGCACACTGGATGGGCCTGTATTAACAAATATTGACAAACATTTCAGGTATCATGTGTGCTACACATTGTTGAAAGCTATGAAAATGTTGCTGGAACATACTTAGTCTGCCTGCACTTGAAAATACATGGATTTCCCCTTCACTTGATGTACCTGTAGTGTTAAATGGTAGGGAAACAACAATATAACAGTAAACAGCAGTACCATGAAATGAGGTAGAGGCACTAAAAAGGTATTATTCAAAGCAACATTGTAGAGACACTCATCTGCCAATCCATGGTGTAGATCTGAAGTAGATGGACCTGTGAATATTAATGCAAACAGCATTACAAATGTTGTTTGGACTGCTCTGTCTTTAATTCAGATGTACCAGTACATCCTCACCCTATGTGCTAGTGTGTTCATGACTCAACCCTGCTGCTATAAATCAAAAAGAGCAACAGATGAATATGCATTCTACAGCAATATGCAGTGATTGTAACAATACATATCCCTACAATGGAAATAAATACATACATGTCCATCCTGGAACCCCATCTTCAATCTCACCACAAGGGATTTATGGTTCTCTACTTGCTGTATGCAGTGAGACCAGAAATGTCATGGTGTCATCAGGAGGGGAGATTCCATGGTGGTCTACCAACAGTAGCATCCCTTGCTCTCTCATAGCATGTCACTCTGTTGTCTGCATGACGAATTACATCTAAGAATTGTCATCAACATCTCTCACAGGATCAGCTGAGGCCTCAAACTGCATTGATCATGTTGGTGAGGTCTGTCTACATTTCATTTCTCCAAACACTATCAACTGAAGGGCCCAGGAGTCTCCTTCTGTGTTTTATTAGATTAAGGGCAGATCATGGTAGGGGACTGAATGAGAAAGT
The DNA here is from genome assembly GCF_019279795.1 of Protopterus annectens. NCBI lineage: Eukaryota > Metazoa > Chordata > Ceratodontiformes > Protopteridae > Protopterus > Protopterus annectens. The sequence continues at coordinate 743,510,177 of NC_056734.1, read as the reverse complement.
TCCCCTTAAACCTGTTTTGAAAGGGAGTCCACTGAAAGTTTGATGTATTTGTGTGGTCTTTCATTACTTTTTTGTATATATGTTTCTTATATATTTTTTTTGCTTTTATATATATTAGCTGTTTGTGAAAGTGCTTACATCTGTCATTTTACATTAAATCAAATTTTTCTGATAACCCGGCTGCTGTTTTACTCCGCTGCTTTACTTTGTATTGTCTCAGTTTATACTTTTTTGTGCAACAGAGTATTTGTCCTTATCTGTGGATTATTGTGGTTTCTAATAACATCTAATATATTTATAGTTTGTGAGAAGGATTAGTACCCCTGACAATATATATTTCATGGAAGTCAAAAGCCAACAGCATTATGCTACGAGAGTCTGTTTGTATGGCATATTTAAATACTACAACAAATAACAATCTGAAGAACTTACAGAACACGTGAGTAAACCTCAGGATCCATAGCCAGGCCACAGACAGTGTGGATATGTAGTATACTGAGGCAGTACCGATAATACCTCTGTAAAGGATCATTATTCAAGACATAGCCACAAAAACACATGTTTATAAGAGTTTTGTTAGGAGACATGAACTAGGAAATATCCATAATATCAACATCACATACTGTGTACAGATAGTGTCAGAATCCATAGGTTTCTGTAGTTACACCAAAGAGTGGAAGTCACTAGCATTAAGAATTGTGGATGATCTGTAAATCATTCTTCATATACCGTTAACATTTGTAATGCCAGTCTGTCTACACAACTTCATATGGGACTGAAATAAACTATTTAGAAGGACAACACCTTTACACCTTTATGCATAACGTTCAAGACAAAATCACTCCAGAAACTTATGACAACCTCTGTTAAAATTACCATTTTGAGTAAGTATGAATTTAAATATATACCTTTTGAAATGGGTAACTTTAACAAATGTACTAATCATCACAACAGAGAGTCTGCCTATTGCCAATGTACATCTCACTCTGAATCACATAATCAAAGTGCACCTAGTGTGTACCTACTTTAAACTCATTCCCTCCGGTACAGCTCTTTTGAGTGTGTGCCTTTAACTCCCAGTGGGTGTGGCTTAAGCCTTTAAAAAATGAAGCTATCACTTACAGTTCTAGAAAATACTCATTGAGATAGGTCAAATATCAATACAGTTGTGTTTGCCATCACATATGCTTCAAGACAAAATATCCTGGTACTTTGTATGTAACATGGTTTTGGAATTATTAATGCAAATATGAACAATCAATATTTGACGCCTAAAGGAGCAGTAGGAGTTAAATGCAGAAGATGCCTGGAGGAGCACTTGGCTGTAATGAGATTTGTGCCATACATAATTAATGAAGTTAATTAAAATTCAAGTTGTTGGAATTCCATTCATGCACAGCTGCATAAATTGCTGGTGTGCACAAAACACTGAGGTGTACAGTGTTTTGTGCACAACAGCAATTTATGCAGCTGTGTATGAATGGAATTCCAAAAACTTGAATTTTAATTAATTCATTAATTATACAGCATAAACACCAAACAGATGTTGATAAATGGTACCACGTGTGGCACATACCAGTTATCTTCCAATGATCTTATAACATGACATCAGCACCACTTTTAAATATTGATTTTGATACATTTACTGATCAGACCATTGCTAACTGCAAACTGAGTGGTACCTCAGTGAGCATTTCTGTGTTTTTGTATTTTTCAGATTTCTTCACTTTGATGATTGTGATGGCTTCCTTGAGCAGGCTGAAATGGGTCTGTGATCGCAACTGGATCGATGAGGAGATGACCCAGATATTGATCATGTGCACTGGATTGGAGCAGAAGAAGAGAGCCAGACCAAGGAACTTCACTGTGATAGACATTTGGAACCAAATCATGAAGGAGCATTGACAGAGGACAAGAATCTATTGCACTGGAGTGAAGGTTCGTCTCCTCTATGATGACCTGCATCAGGGGGATGAGGAGGAGCTTCAAAGTAGGGTCACTAAGGTAAGGAGGCAGCCCATAGATCCCTACAGTAAGTACCAATATTTTATGTATACTTGAATATTGCTACAGATTTTACAAATATGTCTCTGCACCATATACATTATATAGATGTTTTTATAACTGTGTACTAGCCACTGTGACAATTAGCTAATGGGAATAATTAATTGGACTTGGTTAATGCTGTCCTCTTAACTATGAGCTTGATACCCATTTTATTTCATGTAATAACTTGTATAATATCCATAAGTATGTCCTTTGTGGACATACATATGCTTTGCAACATCTAAGTACATAATTTGACATAACCTCTGTCCTTGTGCATCACAGATGCCTATAGCACCTAGGCTGCGGATGGCTGCGCATGTCATAGTTTTCGATTATAGCCCTACTCTATCACCTATTGGACCATTGCAAATTGGAAAACAAACACTTATGTAACTTCCTTCCATCATTCCTCCTAAACAATCGCGCAGACATATTTATTTAATTTAAAAAGTAATGTCTGTCTCATTGCTTATACATATGTTTTTAGTTCTCTGTTGATAGCTGTTATTTCTTTACTATGAAAGGTCCAAAAATCAAATGGATTTTCCTTATTCATCCATTTACCACAAGATTTGTAAGAACATCTGCAGTACCTCTTTTCTGCAATGAGGTCCATGCTGAATATTAGCTCAATCTGTAAGGCAACTGCTCAGCATGTCTATTTTTTTTCATGTTGTGGGTTCCAAACCACATAGTGGAAACATATAAGTGTACCTATTACCTTGGTTAACTTCACCCGTAGCATTTTTTGGACTAACTATATTGCAATACCTTTATATTAAGGTTTATGTTGTGCAAAGTAATGACTCACTAATATAGTCTTTGAATTTCTATGAATATGGTCATAATCCATAACATTCTGATAACATCAACTGTTGAACAACAATGTCTGAAGAGCAGTATGTGCTGATTTAAGAATGGCATGTGCTGACTGTTGGCTTAGCTTGTAAGGAAACTGTGTGTTCAAATCTGGAAAGGGGATAAGTATATCTGAAACTGTTGACTTGCTTTATTATACACATAATATTTATTTATAGAAGCACATTATGCTTATTGATATTAACATATATTTTAAGTGTATTTTTGAATAACAGTTATTCATTGAATTCTTACTAATATATCCATAATCTGTAGAATTCTATTAATATCAGCTATTTAAATTTGGGAGCAATACAGCTTGCTAAATCCTATTATATGTCTGAGCATTTTTTTGGATAATATTGTATGCTTTGTAAAATGGTATGAAGGTCTGTTTTCTCATGAAATATTGAAGACAATAGTAGAACAACATCATCTTCAAATTTTGAGGGACTGGGATGAGCAAACTAACAGCTGAAATGAAGAACAAGGAATATGCATGTATTCATAGGTTCATGGGTTCATACTAGGCTATCTGCCCTAGGGCATTTATAAGCCTAGCCAGAGTGCGTTTGGCTTTTGCCACCCATTTTAAATTAATTTTGCTATGCCTTTTTTCGAGGTTAGTATACAGTGCCTCTGTCTAACAGTGACACAGAAGTGATACCCGGGGTAAACCTACAATCTCCCATCCACTCATCAAGATTCCTCTTGAAGAGACTCAACGAGGGACTCTGCCTAACCTGGACTGGTATTTTATTCCAGAGTGAAGGGAGCCTCTGGGTTATGAATCTGTCCCTCCCATATGTCCTATTTATTTCAGTGCTGAGGTTCAAGTCTCTCGAGCGCGTAGCTCAATGGGATTTGGATTTCCTGAGGTGCAGCATGTCCATTAATTCTGGGTTGGACATGGCTTTATACGTGAGGCACAGATCGCCTCTGAGGAGGTGGTATGCCACTGAGTAGAGCAGGAGTTTCTTTAACCGGGCAGCATATGGCATCTGTTTGAGCCCTTTGATCCTCTTGGTGAGGTACTTTTGGGCTCTTTCCAGTTGCTGCAGGTGTCTGGTAAGGTACATCCCAAAAGGGGCATTGTACTCAATTATGGGCCTGATGAGGGATGAGTAAAGAGGCACGATGACCTCCCCTGATCTAGATGTGAATCCCTTCATGATTAGGTGGGCTATATAAAATGTTTTTCTAACCACTTTGGCCACGTGGTTGTCAAATGAGAGATTGCTATCAACTTGGGTCCCCAGGTCCCTAATCACTTCTTCCGTACTTAATGGATTACCACCTATGTGGTAATTTGTGGGCACTTTGTTTTTGCCAAAGGGGATGACTATACACTTTTTGGCGTTTAGCTTGAGGCCATGGCTCTGGCAACAGTTGTCTGTTTCTATGAGGCCCTTTTGTAGGATGCTTGTGTTGGCTGGAGAGTCGATTATGGTGCCCAGTTTGCAGTCATCTGCGAACTTGGTCAGCCACAGTCCTTCATGTTGGCCTGTACCTCCGAGAAATATATACCGAACAAGAGAGGTCCCAGGACTGAGCCTTGTGGGATGCCACTTGTAACTGGTTTGGAGTCTGACATGGCTCCAGCAATTCTAACCATGTGGGTTCTGTCCTTGAGCCAGTTTGCAAGCCATCTAGTGACATAGGAGTTTATATTTAAGCTGGTGAGCTTATCTATAATGCCCGAGTGGGGTATTGTATCGAAGTCTTTTGCGAGGTCCAGGTAGGCTGTGTGGACCACCTTCCCCTCATCAATGGTCTTGGTGACTGTTTCAAAGAAATCAACCAGGTTTAAGAGGCAGGATCTGCCCTTAACAAAGCTGAACTGGGTAGGATCCAGTGTCTGTAGGTCCCCGATATCTTTATTTATGAGGTCCATGATGATCCTTTCCATAGCTTTGCAGACCAAGCTAGTCAGGCTTATGGGGCGATAGTTTCCAGGATCCGTTGAGGCACCACCTTTGTGGAGAGGGACCACTGTTGCTGTACACCACTCTTTGGGTACATATCCTGTAGTAAGGCTGAGATTGAACAGTAGTTGTATGTTTGGGTTTAGCTCTTCTTGGAGTTCATGTAGGACACAGCCCGGGACACCGTCTGGTCCCATTGATGCTGTGTTTTTTGCTTTGGAGAGGGCAGCTCTTACCTGAGCATCTGAGATGTCAGGGGGGCAGCACTCTGCTGGGATAGATATTTGCCCTTTTGGTGGGGAGGGGGGGGAGTTTGAGCTGAACCTGTCAGCTAGGATGTTGGCAATGTCTGTGGGTTTGGTGTATTTTTTGTCATTTTGGACTAATTCTGAGCATATCTGGGAATTCCCACCCAGGTTCCTAACATAACTAAAGAAAGCCTTGTGATTATCCTTAGTGTCTTGTGCAATTTGTCTCTCAAAGCTGGCCTTAGACAATTTTATGAGTGCCCATAGTTTTTTGCTAATACTGATCAGAGATGCCTTCCCTTTTTGGGATTTTGCTCTATCATGTAGTAGCTTCCTCCTTCTATTGTATAGTTTGTTTATGGCTGGGGTCCACCTGACAGGATGTCTGCCTTTGGAGGATTGGGTCTTGGTTTTATTTGGGATTGCATGATCCATGCATTCCTGAAGGTGTTCATAGAATGCATTTATAAAGGATTCTGCGGTCTGGGCCGTATCTTCCACAGGCCCGAGGGCTTTGAAGGATTCCACCTCAGTTTTGAGGAGTGTGAAATTTGCTTTAGAGAAGTTTTTCACTGTGGTTTTCAGAGCAGGGGGTGGAGTCGGGATGTGAATATCCAGTGAGATTAGTTTATGGTCTGATCTTACCTGTAAGGGATACACTTCTGGTCTGGAGAATAAAGTCCCCATGTTGGTGATGATCAGGTCCAGTATGTTTTCCCCTCTAGTGGGAGTGGTAGCAAGTTGTTCCATAGCATTTGAGTTTATAAATTCTAGGAACCTTTGGGCTAGGGTGTTGGAGCTAGACTAATGCTCCCAGTCTATGTTTGGGTAGTTGAAGTCGCCCAATATAATGGTGTTTGGAGAGACCTTCATATTTTCCAGTGTTCTCAGGAAGGCCGAGTGGGGTTCCTGGGTTTGGGAGGGTGGTCTGTAGCAGGCTATAAACTGGAAGGCAGTCTTACCCACTGTTAGTTGCACATGGATAGCTTCTGATACTTGGTGCTGTTCCACCAACCTGGAGGTGTGGGTATCTTTGATGAATATTGATATTCCCCCTCTTTTTGTGATTCGGTCCAAGTTTTGGGGCCAAAAAGCATGGTATGAGGTATAACCTGGTAGTGCTGGGGTGCTCTCGGAAGCCTTGAACCAGGTTTCTGTTACTGCACAGATATGGATGTTCTCCATGCTAAGGAGAGTTTCGAGTGCGTGCATCTTGAGGTTTAGACTTCTGGCATTGAGTAGCGTTACTCTTAGTTTCTTATCCCTTGTGATACCTATGGAGGTGGGTTTGTCTTTTGAGCCTTGCCTAAAAAAGGCACTATTGGGATAGCAAAAGCCTTTGCCAATATCCGAAAGCCCAGGAGTGAGAGGTGCTAGCCGTCCCTAGTGAAGCATCGTGGCTTGTCGAGCATGTCATCCCAGGCTGACAGGCACTGGATCCCCTTTGAATGACACCAGTACTTAAGCCAGTTGTTGAAATTGATCATCTTGTCTTCATATTGTGGCATCATTCTTGGTGAGGGTAAGATGCTACTCAAGGTCAGGGTCATACCGGCCTGGGCTACATGCTCAGAGAGCTCCTCTATGTCTCTTTTCATGAAGTCCAGGGAGGTACGTCTCAGGTCATTCACACCAGCATGGACAATGACTGAGTCATAATTGTACTTGCCTTGGAGTGACCTGAGTGCTTGTGTTATGTGACGGATCCTAGCGCCCAACAGGCAGCTCACCGTGACCTTCTCCTTGTTCAGCCTGGTGAGCGGGAAGTCAGTGTGCCTGACGATAGAGTCACCTATTGCAAGTGTATCAGGTGTGTTGTTTAGCCTTAAGGGCTGTGACTGCTTGGCACACTGGCTTTGTGAGCTATGTGTTGCACGTGTTTTGTTTTGGGGTAGCGGTTGCTTGGGTGTCTGCTTTGGAGGTCTCTGCTGCTTAGGCAGATTTTTATTTAGAGCCTCTGAGTATGTTTTTGTGTGTTTATGTGTTTGGTTTGCTGTCATGGTAGGTCTATGTGAGACTGGAATTGCAGTGAGTGTGGTTTCCTTCTCCTCCTGACTGGTTTCGCCAGTACTGAGTTGAGAGAGCTTAGCCTCCAGTATGGCTATATGGTTGCATCTCTCACATGTGTTGGAATTTGTTGGGAGGAGGAGAGGGTTGTCTGTGTACATGAGGTAGTTGAAACATTGCCTCAAGATTCCCAGATTCACCAGCTGGACTGGTGAGGAGATTGACAACTGACCTTTGGACATGCTAGAATAGTACTGGGAATTCTTTTATAATTGAAAAAAAAGGGCCAATGGGGAACGAGGTACTCAAGGGGATTTTGTGAGGGTGTAGTGCTTTTAATATTTTAGTGCTGACTTATATAATTGCTTTAGTGAGCAAGTGCCAGGTAACTTAAATGCAATATGTTACAGGTAACTTAAATGCAAAAATGACAAACAGTAACTTTCTTTCAAGTGAAACAAGGAAATAAGTACAGTAAGCAATGCAGATATCACTAGGGATCCACAGAAGCACTGAAAAGCCACGTTTTAGGTGGAATTAGCATTTCAGGGAAATAACAAGCAAACAAACAAGCATACAAATAAAGCTAGATTCAGCAGGCCTGGATCTAGTCTATGCTACAGCAAACAAGGTGTACCAATTTCAGTAGGAAACAGTTCAAATATGCAGGCACTATAAGCCTTTAACCAGAAATTCCCAGCTCAGAAGGGCAGAGTCCAGCCTCTCCTCCCACAAGAGTGCAGACCACGAACCTTCTTAATGTAAAATAACTGGCCTGACGCCCAAGTGCTTAAACCAGACTAATACACTTTTAGAATAACACTGAGCCCTCAATCAGCAGTTCCCAACTTAGAAGGATGTAAGCTACCTGTCCTGCCACCACAGTGCAGGCCACAAACCTTCCTAATGTAAAACAACTGTTCTGAAGCCCAAGTGCTTAATCCAAAAGACTTAGAATGATAGCTACACTTTAATCAAGTTACTACCAAGCAGTAATAGATACAATTGAATACTTTAAAGAATTATTTTCCTACTAATGTCAATTTAACAAGGAATTAGGGTCCTCACCCATACTTTTCAGTGTCCATAACGTACAGCAACATGTATTGTTCTGTTTACAGAAACTGTATGCTATATGACACTATCACACTATATGTGGAAGGCATGCTCTGCATTAACATAAATGTGTCTGAACACAGTGATAACCTGAATGTATTTGTCCAACTGTTTAGCTACATGAACAGCACATGTTCATACTTTGCTATCCTAAGCCAAGAGCATTATTAGTAGACCATCCCCCATCAAGATGATGATATAACATAAAATCTTTTCACTGCCTACAAAAAAAGATGTGTTAGATAGGCAGGTGGCTGTCAGGTTTGAAGTTTGGATATACATTCTAGTTGCAGGTTTGAATCTCAAGTCCTCCAATCTGCATTCAAAAATGTTAATACTTGAATGTAAAAATGTTAATTGTGTATTGTGCTTATGTAATGTTCTTCAAAAAGAATGTCTACAAACAGAGTTGAGAAATGTATATCAGTGTTCATTGAAGAATGCATTTTTCGTGCATTCCACTTTTTGTTTTTCGTGATGAGGAGCTCAATCAGAACAGTCATGTGCAGCAAGTGTATGCACAGGCTGGAGGATCAGTAGAGGGAGGGAGGGAGGTATGTTGATTTTTTATGTATTTTATGAACTGAAATGCATCTTCGCATGTTTTCAGGCCTGTATTTCTCACATTAACATGTTTATTGATTAGAATGTGGGAATACCCATAATACATCAGTAAGGTATGTGAAATAATCACACGGTAGCTGTGCTTATAACTGGATAAAATCTAACAATGTTGTTTTTTTATGCATCTTTGAGTAATTTGTTCAGCACACATTTTTTTTAAATGTACTCTACAACATACATTATTTCCCCTCAAGTGTATCTCATTATGAAGAACATACCTCATGCTGTGTTTTAAAAAGTTTATGTTCTTCAAATTTTCAAATTGAAAAGGTCTGTTACATGCTGAGTGTTAGGAATTTTTTTCCAAAGTGAACAGAAATGAATCATGTTAATTCATTTAAAGATCTTTGTTTACAAGTAAAGCCAGCATATTTTGACCATTCTATGACTTTTCTATTTGAAGTTGCTAGCAAGCTGTTAGTATGTGTTCCACATTTTGCCCATTTGCTCCACATTATGAGGGCTAGTGTTTCTCATTTTGGAGATAGAAAGTTGTGATACAAATGGAATGTAAATTATAGTTGCTTTTGTCTAGCTGTCACACATCTTTTAAGGCACATGTTTTGTATACAAGTGTAAGTCCTTTGATTAGTGCTTATGCTGCAGGGTTTGGTACACTTGTATGTCTGGTTGTTTTTTTGAAGAGTGATCAGTTGTGCATAATTTGTCTATTCACAGAGCGAATGGTGCCTGCTGTGTCAGTGTTTGAACTTCTGTTTAAAGACTGTGTGCATAACATTCAGTTCAACATTGGTAATCCATATGCCTCAGACAACTCAAGTGTTTTTGTTGAAGCACAGTTATAGCCTAGATTGTCTGACACTTGAGCAAATACCCTCTTTATTGCAACAGTTCATATTCAGCATACTCTGGAGGTCAACACTGGTACCACATCTGCCTCATACACATTGGGTGTTTTATTAGAAACACAGTTATAGCTTAGGTTGATTGACACTTGAGCAGGTACCTCTTTGATTACAGTAGTTCATATTCAGCACACCTTTCAGGTCATCATTGGTATTGCAACTGCCTCTAATCCCTTGGGTGCTTTTGTAAATTCAGTGTTACAGCCTAGGTTGACTGATACGTGAACAGATACCTATTTGATTGCAGCAGTTCAGTATCAGCAACCATATTCCATTATTATTTTTTTTTTTTTAGTATATCGATTTCTGCCTGTTTTTGTAGATAATGAATACAATTGTACACATACAGTTCTGTTAGCAACAGATATATTAGATTCTCATATGTCAACAGTTGTGCTGATTGGACATATCAAATTGTCTTTAGTGTTATACTCAATATATTGATGTGTGTTCAGCCAAATATTATGCCGGCTGTCTCAGAAATTTGTTATATGGCTTGCCTATTGTCAGAACTCCTCATTTTAACAATGCCATGCTTTGGCTATTCATATATATCATTGAATGCAGATAGTACAATATGTTGATTTGAGCATTCATACATTTGTATAAAGCTAATGACCCATGTGTGTGTGTGTGTCTAGGTGTACAGAACTGTTCAAAAAAGAATGCTGTTGTCCTTTTTTAGGAGTACAGTATACAATACCATAGGTAACTCTGCCCATTATGGATTTGTCTCAGTCCCTGTGTAAGTTATCATCATAATCATATTGTCTTGTGCTATGATACCCATGGGACTGTTCTACATGATAAATATTTGTTTTTCTGTTCTGTTGTATTTTCTATTAATCTTTACAGAGCATGGCACCTGCAGACATTCTCCAATCTGAAGATGATGACATGCACATGTGAAGCTGTTGCTAGATTCTTCCGAGGATGATGCTGACAATGATGATGACAATGCTGAGGCACCTCAACCCACCCCTGCCCATGACATCATGTCTGTACCCCAGAGGAGATGTTGACACAACCGGGATAGAGATGATTTTCAGGAGGAGATCTGGGAGGTCATGACTGATGTGCGCTGAACACAGATATGATGGGGACGTTCTTTGAGGATATGGCATGGAATATGCAAGATTTGTTCAGGGTTATAGCTCATGTGATCCTTTAGGAATCTGATCCCCACCAGCTTGGTCCCTCTGGTTGGTAAGTGTTGTCTGTGTTCTCCACTTCTGTTATGCTGTCAACATGGTTATTGCTATTTCATTGATTGCACTGTATATGCACTGTTTTGCATGCATACCATGTGTCTGTCATGCTTATGTGTTATTACTGGATCAAAGGATCATAGGAAGTTACTAGGCTAATGGCTCTAGGGCCCTTACAAGCCTTGCCAAGTTCTACCCTTATTTCCATGATCAGCACTTTTTGCCCCTATCCAAGAGGGACACAGGTGGAATCACCCTGGGTGAATTTACAGTTACCCATCCGATCATCCAGATTGTGTATGAAGATGACCAATGATGTGCTCTGTTCGACATAAAGTGTGAGTCTGTTCCAAAGGTGTGGTAACCTCTGGGATACAGATGTGCCCCTCTAGCAAGTTCTATTAATGTCACATACCAGGTTAAGGTCTTTAGAGTGAGTAACATGTGTACCATTTCACTTGTGGATATGCAGCATTTCCAGTAAAGCGCGGTCAGATTGCCTTCTATGCAAGGCAGTGATTGCCTCTGAGTAGTCAATATGAAACAGAATAAAGTGACAGTAGTTTCAGATGATCCACATAGGACAGGTGAGGAAGACCTTGAATTTTTCTTGTGAAGAACCTTTGTGGTCTCTCCAATTGCTGCAGATGCTTGGAAAGGTACATACCAAAATGGGCATTGTACTCAGTTATTGGCCTGATGATGGAAGGTGGCAGGGAGGTTATAACTTCTTTTTTTCTGGAGGCAATGCCTTTACTTATGAGATGAGCAATATAGAATGCCCTTCTTACCACTGTGGAGACATGGTGATCAAATGTAAGGTTGCTGTCAACCTGTGTGCCCATGTCTCTCACTAGTGAGTGCGTACTTCGGGTGTTGCTATTGATGTGGTAGTTAGCTGGAATATTGATTTTACTGAAAGAGATAATAATACATTTTTTTGCATTGAGTTAAGGCCATGACTTTGACACCAATCAATTGTTTCTTTAAGACCCTCTTGTAGGATGTTGACATTGTTTGGAGATTCTACGACTGCTCCCAGTTTGCAGTCATCAGCAAACTTTATCAGCCATAGACCTTTCGTTTTTGCTTGTACTTCTGAGAAATAGATTTCAAATAGTAGAGATCCCAGAACTTATCCTTGTGGAACACCACTAGTTACAAGGCTGCTGTTGGAGGGAATTCCTCTATTTTGATGGGTCTAGATTAGAAGATGAAGACACATTATTTCAAATGCATCTTGGTCGAACTGAAGAGGCTGAAAACGCAAAATATCAAAGAGGCTGTTAAGCAAATTCTTTCCCTGGGAAAGAATTCTCTTGGCCGCTTTGGTACTTTGCCATTTTCGGCACTGTAGTGCGGTCTCGGAGTTGGTATATTTAAGTAGGGGGGGTGTGGGGGGGCAGCCCCCAACATGGGGGGGTGAGGCCCCCCAATTAATGTAATGTTTGAAATTTATAAATTTATTTATTTATTTATTTTTTGTTGGGACAGTGATTTTTTTTTCCCTTGGAAAAAAATCGCTGTTCTGACACTTCGACATTGTAAGCTTTCGCTTACATAGGGTCGATCAATCACTGTTCTCTTTTTTAAGTGTTCAGTGATTTAATATAGACCCATTTTGACTATATGAGTTCTATCAGTGAGCCATTTAGCGACCAATCTAATGATATAAGGGTGGATGCCTAGCTGGCTGAGTTTGTCAATGACGCCTGACTGGGGGATAGTGTCAAAAGTCTTAGCTAAGTCTAGGTAGGCTGTATGTGCAGATTTCCCCTCATCCAGTGCCTTGGTGACTGTCTCAAAGAAGTCCACCAGGTTTAACAGGCATGATCTGCCCCTGACAAATCCAAACTGAGTAGGGTCAAGTGTACCTATATCTTTGTTGATAAGGTCCATGATGATTCACTCCATGGCCTTGCAGATAAGGCTGGTCAGGCTAATAGTTCTATAGTTCCTCAGGTCAGTGGAAGTACCACCTTTGTGCAAAGGGATAATAGTGGCTATTTTCCATTCAGCTGGGATGAAGCCGGTGCCTAAACTATGATTGAAAAGAGTACCCAGTGGTGTTGAAAATTCTTGTTGGAGCCCATATAGAATGCAGCCTGGGATGTTATCAGGTCCCATAGATGCTGTGTTTGGCCTTAGAGAGGGCATTTATGACCTGCTCTTTAGAGATACAAGGTAGAGGACAGGTCGTAGGGATATCATGGGTTACATGTGACAGGGACATGACAGTGAAGTTTTCATAGAACCTGTTGGCTAACAGGTTAGCTATGTCCACAGGCTGAGTATAGCTGGTATCATTAACTACCAGTTTGGTGCAAATTTGACCCTTTCCTTTTAGGTTACTGATGTGACTAAAGAATGCCTTATGATTGTCCTTAGTTCAGGAAGCTAATTTGGATTTGTAGTTTGTTTTGTAGGACTTCACAAGAAGTCTTATTTGCTTGTTTAAGCTGAGAAGGGAGTGTTTGCAGTTTAAAGCTAACTCCCTCTTACTCTTAGACAGCAATTTCCTTGTCTTATTGTAAAGCCTGTTAATAACTGTTGTCCACCAGACAGGTTTGTTCTTCCTTGAGGAGCTTATTTTGGTCCTATCAGGTATAGCTGAGTCAATGCAGTTATACAGGTGTTTGTATAAAGCATTGTTGTAAAACTCTGCATAGCTGCCAGTTCCATATGAGGGTGAAGGTGCAGTGAAGCTATTTATACCATCCTGTAAGAGGTTATAATCTGTTTTGGAGATGTTTTTTAGTCTATTTGCTGCCAAGGGGGTCAGGTGTGATAATTACTTTGAATGAGACTGATTTGTGGTCAAATCTCATCAGGAAAGGTCTGACAGTGGGGTGTGCTACAGTGGTCCTCCTATTGGTAAGCACCAGATCCAGGATGTTGGCACCCCTTGTGGAGGTGTCTAGCAGCTGGTTGAGGGTATTGCAGTTAACAAAGTTGAGGAGCCTTTGGGCAAGTGAGTTTGAGCATGAGTAATTTACCCAGTCAATGGATGGGTAGTTAAAGTCGCCGAAAACCATGGTGTTTGGATGTATCTTGATAGACCCAAGTAGATCCAAATAGGCAGAGTGGATGTTCTGATTCATGAATGGGGTTCTGTAGCTGGGAATGACTTGAATAGGTGTCCTACCCACAGTTACTTGCACCTAAAGTATCTCCAGGGAATCATACTGTTTAACCAGTCTGGAGGTGTATTTATCTTTAATGAATACTGATATACTGCCTTCTTTAATTTTCACACCTTCAGTTTGTGGTCTGAACATGTGGAAGGAGGTGCAACCTGGTATGGCTGGGGTGCACTCCACAGCCTTGAACCAGGTCTCTGTGATTGCACAAATGTCTGTGTCTTCCAAGTTGAGGACTGCTTCCAGTGATTGCAGTTTCATGTTAAGACTTTTAGCATTTAGCAGCATAACCTCAAGGTTATTTTTAGATAGAGTTTTTACATCAGGAATTTTGTCCTTGAGACACTGCCTAAAAAGGCAATACGGGGATGGGAAGAGCCTTAGCCAGTAGCTGAAATTGCAGGGGTGACAGATGAAGACCATCTCTGGCAAAGCATCAAGGTCTGTCAATCATGTCATCCCAGGCTGACAGATACTGGATCCCCTTAAGATGATACCAGAAACTAAGCCAATAGTTGAAGTCAATCATTTACATTTTACTCATGAAGTCAGTCATGTGACATTTACTTTGGTTTCAATGTGTGCATGACAAACATTAACACATACCACTTTCCACACACATGCAACTCTCCATGCATTGTGGAAGTTAACCTTTCAGATATTGCTACAAGAGGTAGCCAGTAAGTGTGTGTGACTGGGGTGACTGATAGACAATTATATTGTCCATATTTCATCACTACCAGTGTGATATGCCTTGGATTTCTGTTTTGTCATATTAGGTATGTGCAACATACAGACATGTCATGCAATATGTTTTGAGATGACAGTTGTCATGATGTCCCACCATCATGATGGGGTGTTGTGTTATGATATGGCAATATCAATACTATGTGGGCTCATATACAGGTATACCCTGTGTATATGCAGTCCTTCTTTGCTGACTGCATTAAACAGCAATGTAACATTAATCTGTACATAATATTACAGACAACACATTCTTTCATGGTACATTATACTGTTTTAGCTGTATATAGAATGTCCACACCCATGCTGTAATGACATCAGTGTACACCTTCCAGAAATAGTTGTACACATTAAATGACTGTACATTCATGGGCACATAGTCAGATATATACTGACACAGAAACAAACTTTTGACATATTAGCAATGAGTAATTTGCTGCTGATGTGGTGTAATTATGCTCACAGGAGTGTCCTTTTCCCCATAATGAGCAGGGTTACACCTGAGTTTCTTTAGTTGAAATCTGCATGACAGTACATGTGTATGTGCTTTTAATTTTTTTTTAATTTTTCCAATATTGAGTTTGATTTCAGTGAACTGTTGATATACACCATTACTGTGATTGTTTTTTATTTATTTACAGAAATGCTTTAACTCAAAGTCCACTGCATTACAACAAACATGATTCAGTGGATATCCTGCACTCAGATGAGTGCAGGTTCGGCATGAAAATCTGTTTTGTAATTTGTTCCTCACATTTGATTGAAAGAATATATGCTTGCACGGTATGTTATTGCTGAGTTCATGCGTGGTATGTAATTGCTGAGTTTGTAGTTTCATAGTTTCTTGGGTACTTACCAGGCTACTTATTCATGAGGATCTTTAGAAGCCTAGGCATACATTCCTATGAAGGTTTTAACATCACATTTTATGTACAAATAACTCAGAGTTAAGTAGAACATTTTGCCTCTATCCATGATTGACAGGGGGTTAAACCAAGGGTGATTTTTCTGGTTAGCCATCCATTCATGCAGGATACATTTGTATAGTGTAACAGAAGTGCTTGTTTTATGTGGAGATGAAGAGGATTTCCATTCCTCTAACATGTTCGTTTAATGTTGTAAAAAAAGATTTTTATTTTTATTTATTGTATTTATCCATCGTTGACCGAGTTAGTCTCACTTGGCTAGTGGCCACTTTTCAGGAGAGACATGACATTTCTACTATTAGGGAAAATTTTATCGAGACACCTGGAGACTTCCCTTACTCTTTTCAATATGTGTCATGGGATCTTTTACAACCTCCTGAGCTACCATCAACTCAAGTAGGTGGGACCTTGGTTTAACGTCTCATTTCAACTGAAAAACATAGATCTCCTGAGTGGGTGTTTATGCCCCCATTGGACTTCTGAATGTGCATTATGTCTGACAGGACAGAGTCTACTGAGGCTCTGTACACAAGGCAAAGGTCACTTCTCAGTAACCTGAGTGACACTGAGAAGAGGGACAAGGCTTTGAGATGGTCTGCGTAGCTTTTATGATGTAGACGCTTGATTTTCTTTTATTGAGAACGCATTGCCAGCATTCAAGTTGTGCCAGGTTTTGGACAGGTATATATTAAAGAGGGTATTAAACTCAGTGATTGGCCTGATGACTGTAGAATACAATGAAATGATGACATTATTGGACCTGGACACCATACTATAAGTAATAAACTATGCAATGAAAAAGCACTTTCTTACAATAGTGAATACGTGATGATCAAAGAAGAGTGCATTGTCCTGGGTGTTTGACTGATGGATCAATTTTCTGTGGTGTGTTGCCAATGGGAGTATTACTAGTGACTTCCTGCCTTACAAATGACACTATTATATATTTCTTGATATTCAGATTTAGTCCATGGTTTTGACACCATCTCTGGGCCTGGAAAGGCTCTCTTGGAGGATCTTAGTGTCCTCTGGAGTGTTTGCAATGGCACAAGGTTTGGAGTCATCTGCAGACTCAATCAGCTATAAACCTTTAACAGTAGCTTTCAACTGTGAGAAGTAAATGCTAAAGTCAAACATCCCAAGGACTGAACCCTGTGGTGCATCAGTAGTGGCAGGTCCTCTGGATAAAACAGAGCAACCCACTCAAATTTCCTGGGTTCTCTTTGTGAGCCAATTTGCTATCAATTAGTTACATAGAGGGTAACAGTTAGCTTGAATAGTTTTTTTCTATGATATCCAAGTGTGAGATAGTGTCAAACACTTCTGTGATGTCTGGATATGTAATGTGTACTATTTTTCCCTCATTCATTGCTTCATTAACCTTTTTGAAGAAGTCAGTCAGGTTAAGTAAGAAGAATTTGCTCTTAACAAATCCACACTGGGTTGGGTTGAAAATTGTTATCTTGCATATCTCCTTATTAATTAATTCCATAATGATCCATTCCATAGCCTTACAAATGAGGCTGGTCAGTCTTATTGGTCTATAACTTCCAGGGTCCAATGATACTCCACTGTTGTGTAATGAAATGACAGGTACTGTCCCCCATTCATCTGGCACAATGTCTGTTTTGAGTCTGACACTTTCAGGCAGGCTAGTAAGTAGCCTAGTACCTTATCTGGACTCATAGAAGCAGTGTTTTTGGCCTTGAGAGATTAGTCATGGGAGATTTAAGGAGGTAAAAATGCAGATATGGATTTGGGAATATGAAGGGGAAAGAGGTGAAGTCAGAGCTAATCCACTAGCAGACTGGGTATGTCCTCTGGGTCTGAGTATGGGATATCATTCACTCTTAGCTCTACACAGTTCTGGGCGATGTTTTACAAGTTTCTAACGCAGTTAACGTGTGCTTTGTGGCTGTCCTTTCCCTGTTTGGTGCTGTACTGGTCAATACCTCACCTGTTTTTCCACTGTTGTATGACCATTGCACTGGTGTACAAAGGGATTTGGGGACTGGGAGGGCTTGACGAGGCTTGTCCTATTGCCAAAACATTTTTGTTGTTCTTTATTCTACTTTTAATATTGTTTAGATATTTGGAAAAGGTAAAAAAAAACATGGAAAACTGAAAGACAAGTATAGTCACTATATCTTACAAAAAATGACATTCATATTTGAACTCAACAAAGATTCTAGAGTGTGAAGATTACTGTAGATATTATTCCACTATACTACTCCAGGTACAAAAAGTAGATGCTTATCTCTATTTTATTTTGTTGTTCTTCAGGTATTCTTCATGAATAGTAATGCAGAGGCATTGCATTCATCTTGTCACTGCAACCACAGGAGATCTATACTGCTTGTAATGACATACTATCAGTAAGCTATTTCAAGTAAATTACTTTCTGAATAATTTTTATTACATTTCAAACATAATGCAAACAACCAGTGGACAAGAAAATTATAATATTGCATTCTGAACACAATAATTATCAGAGAAAGATAATAACAGAGGTGAAAATTTTGTCATGTGACTAACTTAGAGCGTCCCCCTTCAAATCTCATCTCACAATATTGCTAAAACCAGTGAATAATGGATGCGGTCACTAGTACCCCTAATAATAATAATAATAACAGCAATAATAAAGTAATATTGTATAATAATGTAATGATAAAAAATCCTTAATTTTATTTATTTATTTATTACATTTGTTAACCAGGAAAAATTCGACTGAGACAAAAGCACATTTTCAGTGGCGGCCCGGGGAGAAAAGCTCCAGAAAAAGACAAAGTGCAATACAATTCAAAAACAGTACAATATTTACATGAATATGAAAAATCACAAATTCTGTTACAGGTTTAAGTACAGAACATGAAAATAAATGTAAAAGACAAATTAACATTACTCAAATAGAATGTTATTTATGAAATAATAGGTTGAAACAGTCTTGAATATTACAAAGTCAGCAGTATACAACTGTATTCTCAGGGGTGCCAAACAGCTTTTTGAGAGGAGGAGTAATAAGAGCCAAGAACTGATAGTAATAATCAGACAGAAGTAGCAGTAAGAGGATGTAGACTAATTGTAGAGTGGATGTGGGGTGAGATAGGATAAGTGGAGTTAGCCAGGAGTATGACAGGAGCAGAGCCAATGATTAGCTAGGAAGTTATGAAGTAGTTGTTTGAATTCATGAAGGTGTGGATTTTTGGTGATGGTTTAAGGGAGGGAATTCCAGAGTTTGGTAATTTTATTGGAATAGAGACAGTCACCATGATATTTGGGGGAGTGGATGACCTTCAGCATAGGTTTATCGGAGGATCTAAGGGGCCTGGGATTGTGACAAGGCTGGACAAGATTTGAGAGAGCAGGACAGTTTGTGGGTTGATGGATTAACTTGTGGGTCAAAGTAAGTTGGTTGAGAGATAAAAGATTAGGGAGTTCTAACCATATTAGTTGGGAGAGCACAGTACAGTGGTGGGTCCTGTATTGGTCATTTGTGGCAAACTTGGCAATTTTGTTATAGCAAGATTGTAGATTATTTAGAACAGTCTTGAGAAGGTTAGTGAGAATATGAGATCCATAGAGGAGGGGAGAAAGCAGGTGAGATTGGGCAGTGGTAAGTCTGGCGATGTGGGTAATATACGGTCTGGCCCTATATAAGGTGCCAAGCTTGATGTGCAATTTTTTGATTGTCAAGGAGACATGTTTTTCAAAAGATAGATTCTCATCAGTAGTGACACCTAGGAGTATTGTTTGAGTTGTGGGTTCAGTTTTGGTTCCATTTGAAGAGAGGTCTGAAACCATGTTGTGAATTGGATAAGAGATTGTTACTAAGAACGTGGTTAAGGAGTTGTTTGTGGACGCACTTTTCTAAAATTTTAGCTAGTGGGGAAAGAATGGCTTTGGGGTGGAAGTTAGTTAGGTCTTTGGAAGGGCGACCTTTATGGAGAGGGATGATGTGGGATATTTTCCAGAGAAGTGGGACATAGTGTTTAGCAACTGAGCAATTAATCAAGATAGTTATGGGGTAGGCGATAGATGCGGCTGTGATTGTTAGAAATTCATTCGGGAGCAGATCTACTTCTAGACATTGCAGTTTAAGTAGTAACGAGTGATTTTATGTAACTTGTTTTAATGGAAGTAAGGGAGAAATTGTTAGGATTATCAAGAGTTGGGGTGGGAAGCATGAGTGGTGAATTTGGTTTGTTACCTAGTAGGGAGGTTATGGAGTTTATGAAGTGGGAGTTGATTTGAGTTGCGATGGGATCTGAGTTATTTGTAACTGGAGTTGGGGTAGGGGTGTGACCTGGGCATAGGAGATAGTTGATGTTTTTCCAGAATTTTTGGGGGTTGTTACATTGTTGTTGCTGACATGTTATGAAGTACAACTGCTTGTCTGCTTTGATTTTTTTTTTTTTTTTTGCTATATTTCATAGTTGTTTATAAGTAGTGAGGTTAGATATGTTTTTGGTGGATTGGTAAGCTGACCAAACTCTATCCATTTGTTTGATTAAAAGTTTAGTTTCTCTGGTTAACCAGGGCAGGGATTTGGATTTTAGGTGAACTTTCCTAGTTGGAGCTAGATTATTGAGTATGTTAAGGAAGGTAGAGTTGAAGAATTGAACTGCTAGGTCTAGTTGAAGGCACTTAAATAGGATCATGTCACAGTGTTGGAGAACTTGGTTAAAAGTTGTGGGGAAGAAGTATTTTTTGTAATGGATGTATTTGTAGGAGAAATTGTTATGTGTGTGTCAACATTTTCTGTATAGAAAGGTTGGCATGTGGTCGCTGAGGGAATCTGGGAGGAAACCTGCTATATAACTTAGGTTTGGTTAGTTGGTTAGTATCCAGTCTAATGTAGACTACCTATTGGTATGTTTGCCAATCCGAGTTGGACAATTTATGGACTGGGTGAAATTGTAGAAATTGAGGAAATGAGTTGGGATTTTGGAAGTGCAGCATTGCCAATCCAGGTTGAAATCACCCAGTATAATTGTTTCCTGGTTGAAATTGCTGGAAGCCCATGAAAGCAGATCTTCAATGAAGGGGTTGTTGGCTGGAGTGAGGGAGGAAACTATGATAATCAAATGCTTGTTAACTTGTATGAATTTTAATGGTACAACTTTATGAGCGCCACATAATTAACAGCTTTTGAAATAAAATGTTTAATAATTCAGGTATACTTTGAACCAAAACTCAGTTCAGTAATTTCAAATGAACATAAATGGAAGCAGCTCTTCTCATAGAAAAGAAATTCAGTTTTATTCCCAAACAATGAAATAATGAGTACTTTCTTTTCTATTGCAAATGCACTGAATATATATGCTCATTTTAGAATACCAGTATACTGATCCTGAATGCCATGGCACCCATTCAGTACTGGTAATCTGGTGTTGAGAAATGAGTATGTGTGTGTGTGTGTGTGTGTGTGTGTGTCTGTTGTATATAGGTATCTCTCTCTCTCTCTCTCTCTCTATATATATATATATATATATATATATATATATATATATATATACATGGGTTCACTTTATAATCCCGAAATCCTGAATCTGAATTATCGAATTTCAGAATCTCAAGATCATAAAGCCGAAGCCTTAAAATCCTGAAACCCCAGAAGCACGAATTTCAAAATCATGACTCCTACACTAACCATACACCACACACATACACATACACACACCATGCCCCACACACAAACACACAAACCTACACTGTATAAAAGCAGGAGGGCAAGCCCCACTTCACCCCCTATGTGAGGGGCTGCTCCCCCCACCCCCCTACTTAAATATACTAACTCCAAGGTTGCACTACACAGACAAACACATGAAAACACCACAATACAAGCTACATTCCCCTTGCACACACACATCACAGTAACAAAACACGCTGACACACACTAAAGCCCCTAACCAAAACCCTTAAACATAAATGCTTACCTGAATCTCCTGCTATCCATTCACGCAGCACAACACCAAACATGTTAATTCAACATCTCCAGACTTTGGGATTTTGAAATTCGCACTTCCGGAGTTTTGGAATTTTGAGCTTTCAGCTTTATAATCTCGGGATTCTGAAATTCGATATTTCAGAATTCCATGATTATAAATTGTTCCCATACATACATATATGTATATATATATATATATATATATATATATATATATATATATATATATATATATATATATATGCACACACACACATCCACACGTGTGTGTGTGTATATATGTGTATGTGTGTGTGTGAATATCTAGCTATCTATCTATATAGATAGAAACACAGATAGATCGATATAGATATAGATATAGATATAGATATAGATATAGATATAGATATAGATAGATAGATAACACAAGGTATCATATCTGAGTCGGTAGAGAAATTCTTTAAGCTTTATTGTTGTATGTACTCTGTATCTCTATACTATGGTCTTGTATTTTGTAACACACTGTGTATCCATATGTAATCAAATGCTTGTTAACTTGTATGAATTTTGAGGAGCTTTTCTCCCCGGGCCTCCGCTGAAAAAGGATGTGTCCATTCGGACTTTCCCAGTAATCAAATGTAAAATAAATAATAATAAAACAATATATATATATATATATATATATATATATATATATATATATATATATATATATATGTCATAACTTGGGTATAAAACCACCTTTCTTTTGTATGGGATGAGCCACTTCTATGTCATCTTTTGGATTTACTGAATTGAGATTTTGTGCATGCTATCTCTGACATAATAAGCCATTTATTTAAAATGTTGAGAATTACTTGGGACTCCCAAAGTTGTACCATTAAGGTTTTTCATTGGAATTACTTGAGTTTTTCTCTGACTCAGAGGTTTGATACTTCAAGTTCAGAGCTAGTAATGGGTATGACTGGACAACTGCATCCTGATTTCAAAAATAATAGTAATGATGCAGGCCTGAAAGTGGAAATGAGCTCAGTATACTTGAATCTCATCCCTTAATCTTTTACCCTCTGTGACTCATCATCCAATGTCTTTTTCATACCTTCAACGTGTTCATATAATCACCTTGGTCTACATATATCAACCTACTGTAACTGTCCTTTTACTGACCCCAGATTATATGTCTAATCTCACTACACCACCCTGTAAGGAAACCCAACATTCATTTATATTTTCCATAATTTTCCTCTTATACCATCACCTCTAATGTAAACCTCAAATGTATATCCAAAGTCCTCCTTATTCTACCAATTCCTGTATTTCTAGTGACTTTCTTCATCTATTCTTTGCCTTCTTTCTCTGTACTAGAACCCAAGTCCTCAGCTTTCCACACTAATGAAATCCATTTCTTCTCCCCATCAACTACATTTTGAAGTTTCATCCTCACTTTTTAACCCAGGCACACAAATCATCCATGAATCCTCCACCTCTTTTCTACATCCTCCTGGATGTGAATATTGTTGCAAAGTTGTCTCCACTGCCCACAAAATGACCACATGTGCAAAACTATGAGCCACTTTCTCCCCTCACCTCCTAACTGCATTTCTCAATTTTCTTTTTTAAGATATTCCAAAATAAACTCCCCAAATTCATAGAATGTTACCGTCATTCTCCCCATTAACCTGAATAATTCAGTCTGCAAAGCCATCTGTTCTTCAAAAATAAATGTTTGTTTCTACATCTGCTTTTTCCCTTCTAGCATGCTACTTATCTTTCTCTCTGATGCCACCATCAACATACTTCCTTGCCCATATTTCCCTAATTCCCTACTTGTATATTGGTCATAAGTTTGTATCCACCACCTTTCTCCCATTCCTACTCTCGTCTCATTGCAGTCACCACAGCGACCTTCCTCTAAATCTTTTAATATCTGTGCCAAGCTCAACACTATTACATAATATCTAAAATGCGGTATAAGTCATCATCCCTTCTTCCAAAAAATATGTATTCTACCCTAATTGTCATCTGTTTCCCTGTTAACGTATTTGTCAGAGGCCAGCTGATTATTTTTCATAAAGTAAGGGCTAATTTCTATATGTTTAGCCAAATACATAGCTAATATAAGAATCATTACTTATGCCACTTATTCTGTCCTTCAAAATATCCACTCTTACCTGTGATTTTTCAAATAAGCATTATCCATTTTCATTCAGATCTGTGAATTGAATTCCTAACCTATCCCACACTAGAGATAACCTTAACTCCCAGAAATGTATAATTTCTCAAAAAAAATCTTGATCTGTTACATTCATTCAAATTACTACTCTATCAGCATGATAATGCATCCCAGACTTATCCCAATCACTTCCAAAATCTCAATAGCCACCATAAGCTGTTCACCCCTGATTTCCAGTAAAATTAGTAAATTATCAGCAAACATGTTGATGCATTTGTATCCTTGAGCCCCCACTTCTGCCTCAAAATCCTACCAATCCTATTAGCTAGTTGTTCAATGAGTAACAGAAAGAGTGCAGGTGATAGACGTCAACCCTGACTTATATCCCTCCTCAGCTCTGTCTACTCTCTCAGCTATCTGTTAACCAAAACCTTTAACCATTATTCATTGTACAAAGTACGTAAATGGCTTTATACTGAATACATGAGCTGTTAAATTTCTGCAGCCACAGTATAAGTAAATGACATTGAGTTTAGTTACCCAAAATGCTTTGCTACTGTATGGAAAATCCTAGCATGTAATTCCCGTAAAGTTATTCTGACAATGTGGACATAAAGATACAATAGGCAGATAAGTGAAACTGAAAAAATCAAAAATGCAACTCAAACATGTCAATGAATCTTGGCAGCTTTCAGCAGTTTACTAAACACAGTACTCACAATGCTGGCATGCAATAGTGCACAATGCTTTGAATGCCAGGTCGCACTGATGGCTATAATTTATGTAGTTATATAATTAATATATTAAAACATACACTGCATTAGAAGATGCACAATGACAACGTGAAATACTTTTGTTGAGATGAAAATTACTTTCAAGAATTCATCTGTAAAAGGAAAGCTATGGGGAAAAACATGAGTGTTAAAATATCCCTACATGTGGTATATTTAGAATATATGTTTATAAGAAATGGACTGAATGTCCTTATCTTTTTAATTACCTGGAGCTGTGCTCAACAAGTGTCAAATATCTCAGCTTCTCCTTTATGTGTCAAAGCTTCTTGTACCTTTCACAATAAAAGTCTGTACACACTGTAGGTTTGATCAAGGTGGTTTATTATGTAGTAGCATCATACAGTATCTTTACTGTCTATTTCAGCTCGCTGAGCTAGCATGTAATCTGATCAGTTATGCAAGTCTGTGCCTCTGATGTGCTCTGGTAACCTACAATTTCTGCATGAAATGTATAAAATCTTGAATCATTTACATGTACGTATTTACTACTAGAATTGACCTGATCTGATGCTGAAGCTTTACTTGTCTGTCCTTTATACGCACGTGACACTTCCTCAAACATTAAATTATAAATTTATGCTGCATTATTTTCTTGTATGGAAACCAAACCTTTTGACTATACTGTCAACTTTTAAAAATGTACCATTGACTTTAAATTCTACTCTCTGTAAAACTAACAAAAATCATTTAATGTCTGTAAATGCTCTTCTTCTGTCTCTGTCTGTATAAATATAGTTTTATGCATTACAACACTTTATTACCATAATTCAATGGTCTTGACAATGTCAGCTGAAGTAAAACAACAGCAAAAAAGTTGACAGGTCTGTAACTGTAAACCATTTATTCTATGGACTTAATTTCATTTCTGGTGTACCATATACAGCATGTGCTACCAGAATGGAAAATACATATACCAATTTTAAATCTAGTACTAGCTTGTAACTGTCAGCTTTTTTTCTTACTGGCCATGAAAGTGAATTGAATATATTTGATTTGTGTACATCTTTCCAATCTGTCACTACTTCTCTGAGAATAATATACTGTTTCTGATAATATGATAACTTTCCTTGCCTGTTCTTCAGCTGTGGCAACTGAACCAGAATGCACTGTGTCTTTACTGCATGAATCTGTGCATTGCTGTAGTAACTGATGTCTTAAATTCTTTACATTATCTGTACAATCTACTGCACACAATTTTTTACAAATGTCTTCTCTTTTCACTATTGGCACATTCTGTAGCATTTTTATTTCTCCATAAAATCTTATTGCTGAAGTCTATAGCAAAATTTAACTCTGACAACATAACCATGTCTAGTATGGTAAGTCACACTGAGAAATATTCACGGCTGTGAACTTTGACGTTTAAAATCCTGGCAACATTATAACTGTATTTGTGTCTCCTAGTATATGTCTGTCTCTAACTGAAATTGATGTCAATTAATCTGTATATTATTCCATTACTCCTTTTCTGTAAGTAATAGAACATATTTCCTGTCATTTCTCTCAGGCTTAAACAATGTTGAATAAATTATTTGATTTGGTGCTGGACAAACATTCTTTATACAGCTATTCTGAAAATCATTTTCAATAGAACTAATAACAACATTGGCTTGAGCAATATATAATAGCATAATATTATAATATATATATATATTATAATATAATAGCATGTATTTCTTCTTTGCTTTGCCTGAAGTCTGTGTATAATTTACACGGGTGTTAAACTGATCTGTTTCTGAAGGATTAGTCATTGCAGGTTTAGCCCCCAGTGAAATATTTGCACTGGCTTCTGAAAACAACAGACTAGAATTTATTTTATCATTAACGTGAGACACTGAAAATATATGATCTGTGCTCAGTCCGGAAATCCGCATATGACATACATACACTGGCTGTAATTACATCAGGTTGATCTGTATTTGCAATATTGCAACTTAACTCTGCATTTTAAATTATATATGCCATAGCATTTACACTGATTTCTGTGGAATGTAAACTAGCATTTTCTACAATTTTTATATATTATTTAAATCTAAAACTGTACTGATATCAAAAGCTGAAAATACCATTGTTTCTGTAAACACTTATTCATTATGCGAATCATGAGGAATTTTCTCTGTTACTTCACTCATTACAGTTTGTTTCTGTGTTTTAACCCTTTTGCATCTAGAAAGATTTAACATTCAGGAACCAATAACATTTAAATTTAAATGATAATTTCTGGAACATAATCTTTAGACTGCTTTACCCAGTTTTTAACATTAAGCCATACATTTACTGGTGCTTGTACCTTGGAAGTCTTCAAACTGTTTTTACATTTACTGCCTGACATAGCTATACAATTTACATTTACTAATGATTTCAATGTAGAAGTCTTTAGACTTTTCTGTGATTTACTGTTTAGTTTATCTAGAAAATGCATTGTAATAAACATGAATGCTCACACAAAGAAAGTTGAAGAGACATTGAGAAGATGGCCAGTCATCTCTCAGCTTCTTTGAACTCACTCTTGTAAGGATTCAATTGCCTCTTCGACACTACACTAGAAACTTGAAGGTCTGACATCTTCTTTGGAGATTGTGAAGCTTTCCGATACTGTTGTTGGGAACTGGATAATGTCCGTTATAATGGTAGCCTTTGGTGCTGTTTTCTTTCTTGTAGATTCTGAGTTTTTCAATACTGTAGATTTGTTATTGATGTAATGTTTAGGAAAACTATTGCTCTTTAAAGTACATGTAATCTGCTCACTGATGAACAGCTTAAGATTTGCATGGTTGTCATGGGTTTTTTGAACTCACTTTAATGGTCAGCCACATTGGTCTCCACTGTAAGAACTGAACTGAATGTCCTTATCTATTTAGCTGCCCAGAGCTGTAATCAGACCTGAAATAAAAAGATAAATCCCACCTGGTATGAAGCAGTAATCATCTCCAGAAAGGAAGTTCCTAGTCAGTAGTAATCCAAAAACACCACGAGCCTTTAACTCACAAGTAGCTTTTCATCCTCAGTAAAACAGAGACTTCTTCAGATTGAAACAGTAATAGCCAGAACTTCGTATGTACCCTTTCTATAATACAATAATTGAATCAAGTAAAATAATTAATTAAAGAAGCCTTCTTATATAAAGGGAAATCTTATTCAGAAATAATTATTTAAATACTTCTCATATTAAAAGCTGTGCATAAAAGTATTAAATACATAAATAAAACAGTTTAAAAGTCAAAAGTGCAATAAATATATAAATAAATGACATATAAAAATAACATATAATAAATAACATGTAAAAACACTTATAAAAAGCTCCTGTTAAAAACATGAATAAAAGGAATTATAGTGCTGAATAAATACATGTGTATGTACTTAAAAAAAACTGAACTGAGCTGTTGGAGATGGATTATAGCTTGTTAGCTTTTTGTTTTAAGACTGGAACTAGAGAAGTACATTCATTAATCCCTGAGAATGTATGGAATCTAACCTGAGCTGCTATATCAGATGTCCTTCTATTCTCATGTTGCAGTATTCCACACCCTTGGGTTATCCTCTCCAGCTACTCTGAACATCTGGCCAGTATACAAAAGCCTCTAGTCACTGCAAGGTATGTGAGACAACTTACATTGGCTAAGGGAACATGGGCCATAAGAATGACATCTGCACATACCATATCTCAGAACTTCTCTGCCAAGAGTTGAATGTCAGCTCTTCTTGCCGTACTGGCCGTTGGATCATCTTTTTCAAAGATAAGTACTTTGTTATGGATGTTTTGTTCTTTTGGGTCACTGCATGCCTGTGTAGGTTCATGTCATCCAGGAAGGGAAAGTCTGGTCGTCAGATCCCCCATAAAGATGCCCACAAGCTTTGTCTTTTCTGTTTCGTGCCTACACATGACCACAAGACCTGGGCAATCTGTCAGACCTTCATCCCTAAAACCCTATGCAGCCATCTGCATGCCCTCAATATTTATTTTGAGAATCAGAGTCTTAATTGCTTAGCTTTAGCTATGGAGGGGCCATCCATTCAGCCTGTTGAGCCACCTAAGAAAAAGATCAAAGTTGCTAGGCCTGAATCTGTTGCTGCACCTCTTCCACCGACATCCCTCCTGTGGCTGACATGAGCCTGGAAGAATCCTCAGAAACCGCCAATATGGGTATAGTGGGTACCACTGGGGAAGCCGCAAAACCTAGAGTGGAAGGCATGTCTATAGAGGTATCGCAGACATCCACTTCTGAAGATGAGGGGGACCTTGGCTTGTACCAGCCATCCAGATGGATCCTTCTTCTGCTACAGAACCTGGTGTCTTTAGGCCTACCTTAGGCCCTATGCCCTCTAGGCCTTCACTCAAAAGAAAACAGAAATTCAAAACCCATTTCTCCTCCCACAGAGAGCCAACCAGACTAGCAGGCCTTTTCTCAGAGTGTCTTCAATGCTTTCATGGCTCTTAAGCCTGCTACACCCTCATCCTGCCCAGTGACTTCCCCCTTAATTAATCCTAGGCCTCATGATCAAGATATTCCTCCACCTGAAGCTGAGGATTCCTCTGACTCCTCTTCAGAGGACTCTCTGTCCTATGTGTGTGTCAGTTGCCATCCCCCCTTGGTTATGCCTCCCCAGAGGAGGATTCTGTTGGGACGGACTCTCCAGATGAGGACCTCACCTTTGGGAACACCATTTCCAAAATGAGGGAGTATTTTAAGTGGGATTCCACTGAGATGTCAGAAGTACAAAAAAAGGTATTACAAACTTCTGCAATGGACACATTTTTGGATGTTTATAATGCAGCCTGTATGAACCCTGATTCATAGCCCCCTGCCCCTCAAAGGCTTGACAGATTTTACAAGGTCCCTGAGGGGGCAAATTTCTTATTAAATGCCCTACTGCAGACCCTAGCATTGTATCAGTTCCAGCTGATAAGCCTTCTAAACTGCTTCCCTCCACCTCAGTTCTCCATAGAGATAAGGACAGTAAGGCCATGGAGTGCCTCAGCAAAAAAGGTTTATACATCAGCTACCCTGGCATTCATGGCAGTAAATTACCAAACCCATATGTCAAAATATGCCCTAGACCTGTTAGGCCAGGCCACTAAGCTTTTGTTCATAGGTTCATAGGTTCATAGGTTGGTACTAGGCTATCAGCCCTAGGGCCTATACAAGCCTAGCCATAACAATTCCCTGGCTATTTCTTCCCACATTATTTACTTTCCTGGACCCCTGTCTAGCAGGGCAACTGACGTGATCCCTGGGGTGAATTTCCTTTCTCCCATCCAGTCGTCAAGGTTCCTCTTGAAGAGGTCCAAAGGGGCACTCTGCTTTACATGTATGGGCAATCTATTCCAGAGTCTGGGGAGTCTCTGGGTCAGGAACCTATCCCTCCAGCATGTTTTGTTTATTGTGATGACAAGGTTTAGATTCCTGGAGTGTGTAGCTCTGAGGGATTGGGATTTCTTTAAGTGTAGCATGTCCAACAGCTCTGGGTTTGACATGGCCTTGTATGTTAAGCAGAGATCGCCTCTGAGTAGACGATATGCGACAGAGTATAGCTGGAGTTTTTTAAGGCAGTCAGCATAGGGCATCTGCTTTAGGCCTGTGATTCTTTTAGTGAGGTATTTCTGAGGCCTTTCCAGTTGTTGCAGATGTCTTTATAGGTACATACCATATGGGGCATTGTATTCTATAATGGTTCTAATGAGGGAAGAGTACAGTGGGACAATGACCTCCTTTTTTCTGGATGAAAAGCCCTTCGTGATGAGGTGTGCCACATAGAAGGATTTCCTGACTGTTGTGGCGATGTGGTTATCGAAGGTGAGACCACTGTCCACCTGTGTCCCTAAGTCTCTTATCACACTTTCTGTGTTTAGTGTACTGCCACCTATATGGTAATTCATGGATACATGTTTTTTCCCAAAGGGGATAACAATACATTTCTTGGCATTGAGCTTGAGCCCATGGCTCTGGCACCAAGCATCTGTTTCTGTAAGGCCCTTTTGTAGAGTATCCACATCATTTGGCTCCCAGTTTGCAGTCATCTGCAAACTTTGTTAGCCAGAGTCCCTTATTGTTGACTTGTACTTCAGAGAAGTAGATGCCAAACAAGAGCGGCCCCAGGACTGAACCCTGAGGTACTCCACTTGTCACTTGTCTGGAGCTGGATTTGGAGTTGGCTACTTTTACAGTGTGGGTTCTATCAGTAAGCCATTTAGCAACCCATTGGGTGACATAGGGATTAATGCCCAACTTAGTAAGTTTATCTATGATTCCAGAGTGGGGGATGGTGTCAAAGGCCTTGGCAAGGTCTAGATAGGCTGTGTGGACCACCTTACCCTTGTCCATGGCTCTGGAGACTGATTCAAAGAAGTCAATCAGGTTCGGCCCTTCACAAACCCAAACTGGGTGGGGTCCAGTGTTTGAAGGTTGCCAATGTCTTTGTTTATAAGTTCCATGATAATACGCTCCATGGCCTTGCAGATAAGGCTTGTCAGACTGATGGGACGGTAGTTTCCGGGATCCAAGGTGGATCCCCCCTTGTGGATTGGGATAACTGTAGCTCTGCGCCACTCAGTGGGCACGAGACCTGAGGTGAGGCTATGATTAAACATGACACTTAGGTGAGGTGCCAGTTCATATTGTAGTTCATGTAGTACACAGCCCGGGATGTCATCTGGTCCCATGGATGCTGTATTCTTGGCTTTAGAGAGTGCGTTTTGTACCTGTGTGGCCGTTATTACTGGAATTTGGCAATCTTCCGGTATTGAGATGGGCCATTTACGGGGTAAGAGGGGGGGTGAAGTTGGCACTGAATCGATCTGCCAGGATATTGGCAATATCCTTTGGATCAGTATATTTAATGCCATTCTGTTTTATCTCAGAGCAGATCTGAGCATTGCCATTTAGATTCTTGACATAGTTATAGAATGCTTTGTGGTTGTCTTTGGAATCTTTGGCAATTTTATTTTCGTAACTAGCTTTGGAGGATTTTATGAGGCATCTCAGTTTCTTACTGAGGCTAATAAGGGATTTTTTTGCATCCTGAGATTTTCCTCTTTTCTGCAAAAGTTTCTTCCTTTTGTTGTAAAGTTTGTTTATGGCAGGGGACCACAAGATTGGCTTCCTTTTTTTGGATGAGAGCATTTTGGTTCTATTTGGGATGGCACGATTCATGCATGAGTGGATGTGCTCGTACAGTGCCTTAGTGTAGGATTCAGCAGTTGAACTTTCAGTTCCCGTCTGCATGGGTGTCATGAAGTTTGTCACTTCTGACTTGAGTAGCATGAAGTTGGCTATGGAGAAGTTTTTATGGTGGTTTCTTTACTGGGGGGTGGGGGTGGGATGTGGATGTTAAGGGTGATTAGCTTATGGTCAGACCTGACTAACGAGGGGGTGACCATAGGTTTGGAGCATTGATTTCCCATGTTGGTAATGTCCAGGTATAGGATATTGGAGCCCCTGGTGGGACTATGGATTAGTTGATCCAGGGCATTGGAATTTATGAATTCCAAGAACCGTTGCGCAAAGGTGTTGGGACATGAGTAGTTTTCCCAGTTAATGGCAGGGTAGTTAAAATCACCCAGTATTAGGGTGTTTGGTTCTATCTTAATATTTTCCAGTATGTTTAGAAAGGTGTAGTGAGAATCTTGGGGTATGGTGGGGGATCTGTAGCAAGCTACAATTTGGATTGCAGTCTTACCTAGTGTTAGTTGCACTTGGATAATTTCAGACACATTGTGTTGGCCAGCTAGCCTGGTGGTGTGAATATCCTCGGTGAATATTGACACTCCTCCACCTTTAGTGTTTTGGTCCTGGTTTGGTGGCTGAAAAGTGTGGTAAGAGTTGTAGCCTGGTATTGCAGGGGTGCTCTCTGGAGCCTTGAACCAGGTCTCAGTTACTGCACAGATATCGATGTTCTCCATTTTTAGGAGTGCCTCGAGAGAGTACATTTTGAGGTTTAGACTTCTAGCATTGAGTAGCATTACCTTCAGATTTTGCATGCTTGTACCTGTTACGGTGGTGGTTTTGTCCTTTGAAGTTTGCCTAAAAAAGGCACTATAGGGGTGGCAAGAGCCTTAGCCAGTAACCTGAATCTCAGGGGCAATAGGTGCAGACCATCTCTGGCAAAACATCGTGGTCTGTCAATCATGTCATCCCAGGCAGACAGATACTGGATCCCCTTTGAATGACTGACATCCCTGATTCCCCTGCCAAGACTCAGATATTCAGCTTCCTGTCTACATCTTCTCAAGTCACAAGGCATTCCATTAGATGCAGCTATGATGCTGCTGAAGCTTCTAACAGATCTGCTGCAGAAACCTCTGTCCTGAGAAGATATTTCTGGTTAAGGTTACAGCCCTTACCTTATGACAATATGGCAAAACTACTGGATAACATAATCTTTGGGACAAAGGTGGCTGAGTTTTTCAAAAGCCTAAATCAGAAGGGGAAGGAGTTACAGGACCTGTAGCACCTGTCTGTTTCTCCTATCCCCAAATTCCACAGGAATTATCCCTCTAAAACACAATTTGTAAGAAAACATTCTGACCCACCACCTCCTTCCAGGGACAGAAGGAGCACAAGGAAGCAACAAACTCTTCCAGGCCTGCTCAGACCCCAGCTCAGAAACCTCAGTTTCAGGACAGGGCATGTAGTCTGTGACTACCTGCAGTTACTGATCAAACCCCTCGATACCATTCCCCTATCCCTAGGGGTCTCTCACTGTCTCCCTGTTTGGAAAAACATTTCCTCAGACAGGTGGGTCTTATCCATCATGAAAAAGGGTTATTTCATAACCTGGATCACAACATCTTCTTTGAGGGGCATTGCCCAGCCAGCCAAAGTGTAGCTCTCTCTTTTTCAATCAGACAGACAATCTTATTGCTTGAGGAACAATTCCGTATGTCCCTATGTCAGAAAACAGAAGGGGTTTCTATTCAAGACACTTCCTAGTCCCAAGAAAAGGATGGTGCTTTGAGACCAATCCTAGATCACTCCTACCTCAGTCTTTTCCTGCAAGTGCCCACCTTTTGAATGCTTACTCTGCAGACCCTTTTCCCCTTGATTTTACCTCTGGGATTCCTAGCTACTATGGACATCAAGGATGCCTACCTGAATATCCCCAACTACAGGAGATATTTATGCTTCTCAGTGGGCTGCTCACATATTCAGTTTTCTGCCTTGCCATTTAGACTTTCTACAGCACCAAGGGTCTTCACCAAGTGCTTGGCACTAGTGATTGCCTACTACAGGGATTCAAATATCCCCTTATTTGGATAACCTACTAATCCAAGCAGAATGTCCTAAAACCCTGCAATGCCATTTGCAAACAGTGATATCAGTCCTGCAAACACTTTGTTTTAAGATAAACTACCCAAAGCCAACCCTGAACCCCTCTTAAGGCTAAGTATTCCTCGAGTGCAGGATAAGGGCAGACGTCATGAGGGCCTTTCTGTCACCTCAAAAGGTGGAAAGCTTAAAGTACTACCTGCACTCTGTCATTCATGTCACAGCCCTGACTACCAGGCAGTATCTCAGGTTTTTGGGTCATATGGCATCAACTATTCCTATGTTGTCATTGGCAAGGCTCCACATGAGGAAGCTACAATGGTACCTAAGGTCTATATGGACACAACAATCACCCCCTCTGGAGTACAAAATCCCTTTCCTTCCTTGTCTCAGGAAAGCGATCCTCTGGTGGTTGAATCAAGTGACCTTCAATCCAGGGCTCCCCTTACAGGGTCCCTTGCCAGTTGAGGAGATTTAGACAGACACCTCAGATCTGGGATGAGGACTGGCCATGGGTTGTCTAAACATACAGGGCACTTGGTCACACTCCATCAGACAGGAGCATATCAGTATCAGGGAGATGAGAGCAATTCTTCTGGCCCTGAAAGCTTTCCAACATACCCTGAAGCAGAACCCCTAAACTTGTTCACAGACAGCACTACAGTTCTGTGGTATGTGAACAAACAAGGGGTAACAAAATCTTACTTGCTATGCAGACTAGCTCTCCAAGTCTGTGAGCTTGCAAACCAACAGGGGGTCACTCTGCAGGCAGTGTATATCGCTTCAGATCAGAACACCCAGGCAGACACCTTGAGCAAGTCCATATCACAGTCCCAAGAATGGATGCTCTGCAGGGATGTGTTCTTGTCCTTAAATGGGGTAATCAGATAGAGCTGTTTGCTCCCCCTCTGAACATACAATTTCCATTATTTTGCACCAGGCTACCCAGCCTCTCGGCAAGGGCAACAGACACCATTTTAGTCTCCTGGAAGGCGATGTTTCTATATGCATTCCCACTTCTTCAGAAACTCCTACTGGAAATCCAGCAGTACTAACCAGAAATCTTGTTGATGACTCTATTTTAGCCAAGACAGCACTGGTTTCCCCCTCCTTTTGTATTTAGCCAGAGGAAATCACTACAAGTTACCCCACAGAGTGGACCTTCTCACACAGATCAAAGGATCCCTACTCTGTCCTCCCCTACAGTCTTTGAATTGTACCCTGTGAGTGATAGAATTTTGATCCCTTACAGACACCTTTACAATGAAGACATGCTCACAGCCCTGCAGGAGGCTAAGGAACCTAATACCAGGAGATATTATTTGTCTAAGTCAAAAATACTCTCCATCTGGCGTCTAAAAAGACAGGTAAACCCCTTTCAGGGTGATATCCCCTTGGTACTGTCATACCTGTGTGAACAATTGCAAACAGGGTTGGCATAATCCTCTGGTAAAGCCCACCTTGCTGCTATTTCAACTTGTCTGCCTCCGGATCCCCTTTGGCATCTCGGATGCCTGCAAAGTCATTTCTAAGGGAGTGCTGTATCTCAGGCCCCCCAGGAAATCCATGTCACCACCATGGGACCTGAGCTATGTTTTAGAGAAGCTCAGGTGGCTCCTTTTGAACCAGTTTCTAAGGCTTATGAAACACTGCACTTGGAAAACTGTACTCCTGGTAGCCTTGACATCAGCCACAAGAGTGTCAGACCTTAAGGCACTCATGGCTATTTCCCCTTTTCACACCTTCCACATGGACAGAATAACCCTTAGGACCAATCCTTCCTTCCTGCCTAAAAAGGTCAATGAGTTATCCTTAAGCCAAGCTATTCATCTCCCCACTTTTTTCCCTCATCCACAGAATAAAAGTGAAAGAGTCTTACACTCCCTTGATGTTCACAGACAGCTTAGATTTTATCTTGGTAAAACCAAGTCTATCAGGAAATCAGACCAACTGTTTGTCTCCTTTCATCCCAGGGCTCTGGGATAAGCAGTGACACAGCAGACCGTTTCTGCCTGGATCTTCAGGGCAATTTCCTTTTGCTACTTATATCGTAGGAAATCCTTAGGATCCAAGATTAAGGCTCATTCCAGTAGAGTTATGGCTTCATCTGGAGCCTTCATTAAACGGATGGACACTGTATCCATTTTAGAAGCAGCTACATAGATGTCTGTCCAAACCTTTGCCAAACATTACAGATTGGACCATATTTCCAAATCTAGGGTGGGATTTGCCAAGGAAATCCTTCATGTATTCCGAGAAAGCAGTTCCAAGCCTCCAACTTCTTCCTCCCTATGAACTTTGGCACTCACCCAAGGGTTTGGAATACTGCAACATGAGAATAGAGGGACATAGAATAATTGTGTACAATCTTACAATAACCATAGCTGCCCTTCTCTTCCATGTTGCAGTATTCCTTCCCTCCCTCCCTCCTTAACCCCTTCTTCACTAAACTGTCCCTTCTTGGATGGCACTGGACTAATACTGTTATCCTGGGACTGGGGTCTGACTGGGGTGCTCAGTTCTGAGGTATGGTATACGCAGACATCATTTTTATGGCCCACATTCCCTTAGCCAGTGTTAGCTGTCCCACATACCTTTCAGTGGCTAGAAGCTTTTGTATACTGGCAGGACATTTGGGATAGCTGGAGAGGATAACCCAAGGGTTTGGAATACTGCAACATCGAAGAGAAGGACATCTATGGTTACGGGAAGATTTTACACAACTATTCTTTCTCTTAGTTCAATATATTCTTTCAAAGAGCCCCACCCCCCAGGGTTGTGTGTTATTCATTTCTAGAATAACAAATGAGCAATTTTTAAACCCAGTGCATACCCTTGAATGTCTATAAAGAGCATTCTTCTGGTTACATTTTAGGATGTCAAAATTGTGTTCATATATCTGTTTACTCAGTTGTTTCTCTGTTTTACCAACATAGAATGATAAACAGGTGGAACTAATTGCCAAATATATTAACACTTTTTCTAGACAATGTCCATCCTGTGCAAAGACCACGAATTTTAATCTATTGTTGATTTGGACTTGTTGACACTCCAAAATGTATTTGCGTTGACTACAGCTCCCAAACTTGCTTCTGCCTTTTCTTTTTTTTCATTAGTGTATTTGGAGTCTTCAGTTCTACAATATTTTTAATATTGCTTGCCCATTTATAGATAAAGGCAGGTCTTGTTCCCACTATATTTCTCAACTTGTCATCACTGGTCAAAATGCATCGATACTTACCAACAATGTCTTTCACAATATAGGATCTTTTGTTATATCGTAACATACTTGAAGCTGTACTGAACACGTGCCAAATATCACAGTTTCTCCTTTATGTGTTAAATCTCCTTGTAACGTTCAGAATAAAAGTCTGGATATTCTGATGGCCAAAACACAAATCAGAGGAATATGCATCAAAAAAGCAGCATATTATAAAAAATACAGCTAAAAGGAACACACATTGAAGGAGAAAACAGAACAACTTGAAAGATAATTACTAAATAACCCTAATAATCAAACAGAAGTTGATCTCTTAAAACTACAAAGAGACCTTTATATGTTTGGAAACAGAAATGTATCATTTTATGAGACAAGAATATTGGCTAACTACGCATAAGAAGTCCAGATTCCATCTAGAACTTTGGCCAGAATCATTTCTCATCATAAAGCCACCTCAAATATAGCAGAAGTAAATTGCAGGGACAAAAACTATACAAAAATAAAGAGGTTGTCAAAGTATTTGAGAAAATATATTCTCAAATATATGGAGAACAAACATTACAAGCCTTTAAGGAAGATAGGGATCTCTTTCTTCAAAAACAAAAAATCCCCTAAACTAGATTTAGATCAACAAAAAAACTAACAGAACCTATTTAAATCAATGAGATAATCACAACAATTAAACATTTAAAATCACACAAGGCCCCAGGACCGGATGGTCCTACATCAGAATTTTATAAATCCTTCACTCCCCTAATTGCCAAATTATTATACCCATGTGCTGAACTATACAATAAACAACAACATAAGTGACATTCATGTCAATGCCTCCAAAACTATTTTCATATTAAAAGAACAGGCAGACCCCAAAAACCCAGATAGTTATAGAACCATCTCTCTTTTAAATATAGACACAAAGATCCCGACCTCAATACTCACAAATAGATTAAAAAACCTAATAGAGAAAATCATTTCTCCAGAACAGTCTGGGTTTACACCATGTAGACAGACAAGCAATAACATGCTAACATTGGAAGCATTAATATCCTTTGCAAATTAGAGGAATACTAATATCTATGCAATGGTAGTAGATGCCCACAAGGCATTTGACAGGGTCAACCTAGAGTTCTTACTTCAAACATTACCTTATTTTGACTTACCTAATAATTTCATACAGATCATCCAAATTCTCTATAGCAACCCATACACATCCCTATATATAAATAAATCATGGTCAAATAGAATTTTGATAAAAAATGGAAAAAGACAAGGTTGCCCATTATCACCCTTTCTATTTAACTTATACTTAGATCCCCTCTTTTTATATATTAAACAAAATACATATCATAATCCCCCCTCAACACATAACTTTAAAGTTTACCTCTCCACCTTCGCAGATAACTTAAACATATACTTCACTACTCTAAATTCAGACATGACCAAAATAATAAATACAATTGAACAATTTTCATGCATGTCTAACTACAAACCAAACCTTAATAAAACTAATATCTTCCCCTTAAGACCACCCATACTTATCTCACTAATACCACTTTTAGACACAATAAAAATAAACGATGAAACTAAATAACTGGGAATTACTTTCTTCCAGAACAACAAGGAATTCTACCAACATAACATAACTCTTAAATGGCAAAGCATAACACAAGACTGTACAAGGTGGAACAACCTTAAGTTACCATTTTTGGCCAAAGTATCAATAATTAAAATGAACATACTACCTAGACTAACATATATATTTATGACATCACAGATAACTATACATAATAAATTCTTCAGGCAAATTCATACCTTTCTAGCAAAATGTATATGGGGACCCAAAAAGAACAGGATCTCCTATCAAAAACTAACACTTCCCAAGAACAAAGGGGGTCTGAACCTGCCAGATTTTAAAACTTACTACTCTATTATCAACACTAACAGAATACTGAGAATAACAGAGCATAACCCATCAGCAAAAACTTGGGTACCGTCTTGGGTGACAATATACTATAAGTACATTAAAACACTAGACATCAATCCCAAAGTACTTCCCTTTTTAAACAAAAAACACTTATAAGCCTACAACATTATAGATTCTCTAAAACATTCTATAAATATAACACAAAAACTTTTTTCATTCCTTGAACCTTGGGCAAGCTATGTTAATACTTCAACCTCTCCACAAAAATCCAAATTTAAAAATAAATAACAAGATGCTAAACTTAGACTCTTTTCCATGGTTAAAGGACAAAAGAATCCAAGATATTTACCCATTCCTTAACTATACAATCCAAGAAATGAGAAGTAACCTAAATCTACCCAAATCATACATAATAATTTTAAGACAAATCAAAGAACTGTGCTTTAGTTACCTCCAAAATCTTACCATACTCAAGTGACATGGAAAACTGTAATATGCTTTGAAAGACTATTCTTATGACAAGGAAAATGATAATGAACTCATACAAAGTGATAGGTGAAATCAATTTCCAGAAGGACTTTCTTTTCTCTAATTATTGGAGAAAATTAAAAATTAAAAATTTAAATGCAACCAACCTAACACTAAAAATCATACCACTTAAAAAACTCTCATACATGCAGCTCATGATTTATAATAACACATATTTCACACCGGCAATACTTCATAAATTCAATGCATCAAAATCTCCATACTGTCCACACTGCAAAGACCAGGTAGCAGACCTAATGCATATATTTTGGAGTTGTAAATTCGTCTACAAACTTTGGAATTCTCTGAAGTTACAACTGCAAAAAAATGGGGTCTCAATCTTCAACGCTAACATGGGAATTTACTCTTCTACATATTCTCCCATCCAACATCTGAGGAAAACAAGCAAACTCACTTATAATGATTTTCTTATTAATGAAGCTATACATAGCTCTCAAATGGTTATATCCTATAAGTATTTCTTGGGAGGAATTCAAGAAAATATCTATTAAACATCTTTTAGCTCATAAAATGGTAATGGACAAGAGAAACAAAAGCATGAAATCCCAAGCAATTTGGGAACAGGCATTTAACATCCTATTAGCATAACACATCATGCATACTACAGAGTAACATGCTATAAAGGAAAATAGGAATATATCCATGACCACACAGTATAACTAGGGACTTGGAGACATTATGGTATGTGCTGTTTTTTTTCTCTTAATATTATTAAAATTGATGGGAAAAGCATCTATGTATATAATGTAAATAGGTATGTTATATGACCAACATGTTTCTATACTGACTGCATTGTATAACATTCAATTATGGTCATGTTTTAAGAATGGAAATGTATATGATTTATACAAATGCAAAACGAAAATAAAAATTATTGAAAAAAGAATGATAAAAATCTGGACAATCTGTATGTCTGATAAAAGTGGTTTATAATGTAGTAGCAACATAGAGTGGATGTAGATGTAGTAATTCAACACAAAATAACAGTGCTGATAAATTGAAACAGACTAAATTACACTGTCAACAGTAAGTCTGATCTCAGAACTGTTCGTTTTCTCCATAATGGCAGACTGAAAAAACTGCACTGTTTTCTGCAGTTTGTAGACTGCTGGATATTTCATTGAACTTCTGTACTGACTTTGTGAATTTCAGTATTGAACCAGACTGACATAATCCCCTGAATATCAATAAAAAAACCGAACTGTACTGCACTGACTTCTTTGAAGACAGCATCTCTCATAATTCTTAAAACTCTGTAAATTTCCTACAAGTTCTGCATGCCTCTTTAACCTTGCTTCCCAAGTCTTGCACGATGTCAACAAGTTCTGTTTCTATATCATATGTTAAGAATACTTCATAAACATGTCTCGTCCTTATCAATGCATTTTTCTGAAAGTTATTTCTCTGAGCTCATCTGTATCTATCACTGAAGCATTATTTTCTTTTGAAACTACACTTCCTGAAACTACATGTCAGATGTGAACTAAATCATGAAGCTATAGGCCTGCTTTAATATGGCTGCATTCATAGTCCTAAAAACATCACACTTCTGAGAATGTGTAGCTAAAGAAAACATCAGTGTTTGAGCTGCATCTCAATACTAGTGCATATCCAGTCATTTGAAAAAATGATGTTTATTTTAAACTGTTGGATATGTTTGGTTATTTTTAGTCTAATATCTTGATGATAGTACTTTGCATCAACCATGATATAAACACCTCTACTCTTCTGTTACAAGAACCTGTCAAGCTGATGAACAGCTTTTAGCCAAATGCAGTTTTTACAAGATGCAATTTGTAAAGACAATTTTCAATTATCTTTAAGGTTGTACTTTTCCCCAGTGTTGTGGGACCTTGGAGTTGGTAAATGTAAGTGAGGGTGTGGGAGTCTTCCCCTACATGGGTTCTTCTGTCATCATCAAAAGTTTTTTTTCTGGCTATTTTTGAATTAATGACATTTGGCTTAAAGCCATATGATGGATTGATATGAGTCTCTGATGGCATACTGTGTTTGAAGCATTGCATTTTTCCTCTAGTTTACAAGATGCTTGTAAAAATGTCTGAACAGCTATTCTTCAAATGCATAGGTCAGGTATTCTTGATGAATTATCACTGAAGTACACCCATCAAAATTTCCTTAAGATATAACATAGGCTTAATCTAATTTCTAATAAGTATATTAAGACAAACAAACTTTTAATTATAGTGTGTCATGTTTTTCCATCTTTTGCTTTGATAGGTTTTGCAAGTAATGTTTCATATTATTAGTTTGACATTTGTTGTATCACCATCGAATGGCTTAATTTTACGGTGAAAATAGGAATACACCAAGGGGTTCTCTTGATTTTTCTCCTGCTTCTGATTTTCTTGGATTTATGTCAAGGTGCAGTCCAGGGTTGGAAAATATCCAGTTTGTGGAAGAAACTTTTGCAACTCTTGTTGCCTAAGTATGATATTATCTTCTTAGCCTTAAGTGTCTTTGATATCCAGCGTGCAATGAAATAAGTCACGCCAAGCATGAAGAGTCTGAGATGGTTCTTTTCTGAATAAAAGGTCATGTTTTTCTGCTGTGAGGTACTGGCTTGATTTTTGAGGTGAGGGGAGCAGCTGCCTCAAGTGTAGGACTTTAGCTCATTAATCCCAACAGTGCTGCTCAGACTGTGATGTTAATCATACTCACTGCACTAGCAGTTTGGGCTGCATTGTCCCATTCAAAGCAAGAGTGCTTGAAAGGCAAATCACACAGAGCATTACTCTCTTTCTGTTTGTCTTAATTACCTTACTCAATGCACAATATTCAATTCCATGATTAAGCAAATTCAGTGTGAAATGACTTTTTCATCTGAACTCAAAATGTTAAATCCTGCTTTACTCATTCAGCTGAAAAGATTTTTTCACTTTTAATGGACCTTCTGACTTACATATGTAGGGGATTATGAAACAGCCAGCAGACACTCAGGAAAATAAACCTAGCTATCTAACTGTTAGTAGGTGTTATTAAGTATTTTGCAGTCTTACTTATAACAAAGGATATGGAGAATCAGAGTGGAAGGGTGAAGCTACAGCAGTGCTGCAGGTGTTGTACCTGCCAGTGGTGGTGAACTGAGTACTGTGTCATTAATCATTACATGAAGCTTTCAATCTGACAGCCAATCAATATGTTGACTGTCCTGAATACAGACAGCCAAAATAAGGATCCTTTCTAGGGCAGTAATGTTGCTTATTGCAGGGTAGGATCTTGACAATCTGGTAGACTCTTGGACTGCAGACCCTGTTATTCTTGGTTGAAAAAAGTCAGTTGAGGTGGTACGGGTTTCTTGTAAAAACACACCCCCTAGGTACTTCCAAAAGGAAATATATCAGGCAGAACTATTACCATTTTTACTTACTGTGGTTCAGTACTGACAATGGCACACTATGATAACAATATGATGAGGTTGTTATGTAATACGTAAGAAGCATATGTTAGAGTCATGACCAGTATAAGTTTCTCATAAATCATTATTCTGATGCACAAGTAGAACAATGATGTGTTCTATAATCGTACTCACACTTCTTAATACAGATTTATTCTAAGTAACCACAGCTTGGTAAGAAAGTGAGATAAATGTTATACAGTTAAGGTAAAGTATGAAAACAGGTCAATACAAAATCTCTTTCTTCCACGAGAGTATTGAAAAGGTAAACAACAGCAGATTTCAGACTATCATCTTCAGTAAATCAAGTTTCATTTAAAGGTATTCGTCTAAACATTTTAGAAAGTGTAAAGATTAAAATACAGATAATTAGTAATGATGCCTAAATAGAAAAGAAAAATATCAAAACATGACAAAATACATAACTGCTCAATGTAAACTCTTCTCAAAACTAAAATAATTAAGGTAAAGTTATTTACGTTTAACACATTAGAGTTCCACAATGGCATCCGTCTCTAAAAATCATTGACATATTCGTTAGCTGCTACACAATTTATCCTTCACTTCTCTGTATTGCTCCATCCTCAGTCTGCATGACTTCTTGAAATCTGTTTTTTTCTTGTTCCTTTATGTTATCAAGCATCCTATCAATTTTTAGCAATGAATGGTTCTTTTGTGTTTTTGTAAAAAAAAAAAAAAAAAAAGTTGTTGTTCTGGTATTTAAGCCATAACTTTGAGAGAGT
Source organism: Protopterus annectens (assembly GCF_019279795.1). Lineage (NCBI taxonomy): Eukaryota > Metazoa > Chordata > Ceratodontiformes > Protopteridae > Protopterus > Protopterus annectens. The sequence continues at coordinate 743,466,456 of NC_056734.1, read as the reverse complement.
CTCTGTCTATACACACTGAGCAGAGTGGATGAGAGGTGTTGACTCTAACTCTTAGCTGAGATATATAAGTATCCTGTTTTTTTCGATTATTTATACAGTTTATTGTTTCTAGCAATTTATATATAGCACTTTTATTGTAATCTGCACGGGTAACTGATTTGTTTGCAGTTAAAAGCATTCTGTACCTTTACAAATCTGTATCTGTTTAAAAACTTTCATTTTGTGGCTTTCTGTAGTTTATCCCCACCCGTCCTCCCTGTTGGTGTCTTGCTGTTATACTTGGTGGCTTTGTAGTTGCCCACCCCTACTGTAGATCTGATCTGGGACACTCCTCCCAGTCTAGTGTCATTAGCTCATTCTACCTAATACAGAGAGAACATTTGATAAGGCCTTCTGTTTCTCCTTTTTCCCTTTCAAAAAAAAAAAATTGCCTGAATTTCCTTATGTTCTGACTGTGCTTCTCAAACATTTTGGAAATAGAGTATATTTTAGAGCATTTATTATAACTGTAATTGCCTATATATTGCTATAACTCAAGTGCTCTAGGTTGCACTGCATCTGAAGTGTTTGTGTGTTTTAGCTGCTTTTCTGTATATATAGACTTCTCTGTATATGTAGACTAGCTACTTATTCTGCTGTGTTACTGCCTCTTAAATCGTTTTTCAGTTGTGCACTTTCCTTGCTTCATTTAAAAAGTTTTAAATTACTAATTTTGTAGAGTTTTAATTGCATTTACTGTTTAGGACTACACACTCAAGTGTGTTAGCCTTTTCTGTGTTTATTTCCTGTATTATTGCATTGTTTAGCCTGTTTCAACAAAAAAATATATATACTATCTTGTTTGCTCATTTCCCACCTTTTCTAGCCAGTCCATATCCCAGGCTTTGCTTGTGTCAGGACTTTATTTTCTGTGCTCAGAGCTATCCAGACCTTGCTGTTGTAGAGGGAAGTCCTACTGCCTACAAGTGGGACTGGAGAGCATTGTACTGCTTATCTAACGCTGGAGGAGTGGTTTCCAGCTCTGAAACTGTAATTTTATTAGCCTTTTTGGGCTGATTTCTATCCCTTTCAACTGTCTGGCTTAAAAACACGTGTGTTTGCACATTTTTCACATTGTGCAGCACTGCGAGGCTACAGTTAAACTATTCCAGGTGCCAGAAAGTCTGCTCTTCAAATTTTCCCTTAAAACTAGCTGGTTTCTCAGTAGTAGCACTAAAATCTGAAACCCTGTGACTAGCACTTGCTCTAGAACCTGCTGGAAAGCACTAGGAAGCCTTAAACTGATACAAGCACTCAGCTCTCCTTGTTAATAAGGAGAAATAAATCATAGGCACTAAACAGCCTACAATTGCAAAGTACCTTGCAAAGGTAAGGGAAAACCGCTCTTAAACTTTACAAAAAAGCACCTAAACAGGCATGTCCAAGGGTCAGCTTCCGGTAATTTCTCCTGTCCACCTGGTGAATCTGGGCATACTGGGGCAATGCGGCAACTGCCTCATGTACACAGACAATCCTCTCCTCCTACCACCCAACACTACAACCTGCGAGAGATGCACTTACATAGCCAAACTGGAAGCAAAGCTCTCTCCAGTCAAGATTGTGCTAGACAGTCAAGAGGAGAAGGCTAACACCTGCATTACACCTCTAGCACCTCGTAGCCCTTCAAAACCCACACCATCGACACCCACACATAGCAACACTAAACCCACATATGTGGGGGCCCTTAACATTAACCTGCCCAAGCAACAAGGACCTCTGAAGCCGAAACACAAGCAAACACCAGTCACAACCAAAGTGACACATAGCTCACAACACCAGTGTGCCACTCAACAACAGCCCCTAAGGCAAGACAATGTACCCAACACTTTAGTTATAGGTGACTCTATAGTCAGGCACATTGATGTCCCATTCACCAAGCTGAACAAGGAGAAAATTACAGTCAGCTGCCTGTCGGGTGCCAGGATCCGCCACATAACACATGCACTCAAGTCACTCCACAACAAGTACAAATACGACTCTGTCATTGTCCATGCTGGAGTGAATGACTTGAGACGTACCTCCCTGAACTACATGAAAAGAGACATGGAAGAGCTCTTGGATCATGTGACCCAGGCAGTTATGACCCTAGCCCTGAGTAGCATCCTGCCTTTGCCCAAAATGATACCACAGTATAAGGACAAAATGATTGACTTCAACAATTGGCTAAGCTTCTGGTGTCATACAAAGGGGATCCAGTATTTGTCTGCCTGGGAAGACATGATTGACAAACCACCATGCTTTGCCAGAGATGGTCTGCACCTGTCACCCCTGGGATTCAGGTTACTGGCTAAAGCTCTTGCCACCCCTATAGTGCCTTTTTTAGGCAAGGTTCAAAGGATAAAACCACCACTGTAACAGATACAAGCATGCAAAATCTGAAGGTAATGCTAGTCAGTGCTAGAAGTTTAAACCTCAAAATGCACACTCTTGAGGCACTCCTAAAAATGGAGAACATCGATATCTGTGCAGCGACTGAGACCTGGTTCAAGGCTCCAAAGAGCACCTCTGCAATACCAGGCTACAATTCTTACCACACTTTTCGGCCACAAAACCAAGATAACATTGTTCTAGTCATCTATATGCACAGGCTTAGCTACTCTAAAATTTAACACAGATATTATATTTATATTTATCATAGTGGACTATCATTTTACTGAAGACATATCTCCTTCTACTGATCTTATATCATGGGTTGTACCTCTTTGACTCTCTTTTGTTTGGCTTTAGGTTCATAGCAGAAGCCCTTGAAGGATCCCATTATAGTCATTATTTAGACTTTTATATAAAAGGGTTTATCCATTTGATATGCCTTGAGATAATTCCAGGATATTCAACTACAAAGCTGAGTGTATGAAGATTTGTAGTTGAATATGCCTTGAGATAATTCCAGCATATTCAACTACAAAGCTGAGTGTATGAAGATTTTTCATTTATTTCTAATCTTTTTAAGTTAATTTTTGGCAGTCGGTGTATGCTTATCTAAGGTCTTTATGTCTGTATTCAGTAATTCCAAAAAGGTACACTGCATTCTGCCATTTAAGTGGTCTAACTGCTGTATTTAAATCTTGGTTTCTTCCTTGTGACAGGAGTGAGAATTAGGCTAGTTCAAGACTTGAGATTGCTTTAAGGCAGTCCTAGACCATTCAGTAATAGTTAGGTGACTGAAGAATTTTCCCAATCTCCCACCTTGTTTTTGTTGTGCTCATTTAAACTGTCACTTGGTTGAGATAGTTCCAGGCCATTCAACAGCAAAGCTAAGGTTGGTAGAATTTTCATTTCTTTGCTACTTTTCAAAGTTGATTTTAACATTCAGTATCTGTTTTAGCTAAGCTCTTTAAGCATATAGCTAGTAATTTCAGTAAATAACTGTATTGCATTTTTTCATATAAGTAGTCTATTAAGATGGTCTGCATTCTTAGGGAAAAATTATTCCAGGTTACTCAGGTGGAGGGACAGATTCAGTTTGGGAAACAGTGGGAAAATTATAATATTGGAAAGCTTTGTATATTTCCTAATAAAGAACCTAAATCAAGACACAGCACTACTCCACAGGGTATGGACACTCCATCCATCCTAAATCATTTGAGAATTGAAGGACACAGAGACCCAGGGCAGTTACTAAAGGTCTAAACCAGACCAAGGTCTAAACCAGCCAACAACCACCCCATTTATCTCTTTACTTTTTAAGCAAACCCTTATATCCAGTTTACTCACTCTCTTTTAATTAGTAGCCTAACTTCCTCTCTCCTGTAGCCTGCTACCCTTGTAAGTGAAGCATTCGCTGCAATTAAGTGACTAGCCACTAGGTGGCACCTTACCATAAGCTTTTTACATATCAATTCCTACACCTATGTCTTTACTATACTTCCCTATCCTGGTTTCTTGCATTCTGCTTTTCACTAACTCACTCTTTTACCTTCTCACCCTTGTCCCAGGGTTTCTTTAACCACATTCTACTCCATTGAAATCCTTACTTTCCTCTTACTAGCCCCACAACTTACTTCTACATTCTCTCACTTTCAGACTTACCTGCAGAATTCTCCCACTTAACAGATTGTCTTCCTTGAAAGTCCACTCTCTTGTCTCTACCCACTCTGTTCACCCTTCGGGCTCAATCCGCTCCCCTACCCTGCCCCCAATTCCCACCCGCCCCCAGTCATCCTAGATTGATTCCTCTATAGACACACCCCCTTTACACCTACTCCAATCACACAAATCACATCATTACCACACCCAGCCTCAATTTCTCACAACACACCCACTGATACCTTACCTCTCATCCACCTAAGTACTAAATACCACCTACTGGCACACCTCCTAATATGCCTATAAAACCTATCTCAACGTCAAACTCACACCTCACTATCAATATTAAGTCCAAGTCAACCATGCCATACCAATTACAACTATTAATATTGGTCTCACTCATACCTGCTATAACCACAACCTATCTCTTAACCTCCTATGAACAACCTCTTTACTATACCCTCCTCATCCCTTCCAAACACACTTTAACGCCAACATTAACCATATCTCCAAACTTCCTAAATTTCATTTGCAAACCCAGCTACCTACTAGCCAAATATCATAGACTAGTACACATCAAATATAGCGACCTAAAAACTAAAATAAACATCGATTACTATTGTAAGCCTCTCCAACCTAAGCACCTTATATTCCTCCACTCCTTAATAGACGGGGACATTCATCCTAACCCTGGCCCAAACTCCATCCCATCCACTGCAAACTGTAACCAATACAATACTAGCACCCTACCTCCAATCAAACCTTCTAATTCACTCTCTATTGCTCATCTTAATATACGCAGTATCTGCAATAAAATCACTCAAGTTCATGCCCTTCTAGATGTCCACCAATTTGACATACTTTGCTTATAAGAAACATGGCTAAAACCCACAATAAAAGACAATGAAATCACCCCTCCAGGATATAGCATCATTCGACTAGACCACACATCCAAAAAAGGAGGAGGAGTAGCAATTCTTTATAAAGCAAAAATACAACTCAGCACTGTAAATCTTAACCTATCTTTAGACAACAGTGCCGAAATAATTATCTCCAAATTCCAGCTTAACATACATAAAGCCATAAACATCATCTGCGTATATCTTCCCCCAGGAAATACCATCTGCATACTTGAATACATCCTAAATTGGCTTTCTTCTAATCTCCCACAAGAAACCATAGTCCTAGGAGACTTTAATATAGATTGGAATTCATGTAGCAGTACAAACCCTACCAACCATATCAACCTTTATGGTTTCTCACAAGCTATAATCTCCCCCACCAGAATTAATAGACTTAACAATAAAGAAAGTACCTTGGACTGGATACTCACTAATAGTCCTCACCAAACTTATACAACAGGAACTCTCCCAGATGACCTAAGTGGCCATTCACTAATATACATAATCAGACATAAAACCAACCCAACTTTCCATAACACTTTCAGAACAGTACGCACCAAAAAGCATTTTAACCCTGAGCTGTTCCAAACAGAACTTAAACAATGTAATTGGTCACCATTAAAATCCCTCCCTATAAATAAAGCAGTTGAATACTTTAATTCCACATTCTTAACAATCCTGGACCATCACGTCCAAACACGTTCTACTAGAAATAAAGCTAAACCTGCTCCTTGGCTCTCTAACAATACTAGGCAACTAATCCTTCACAGAAACAAATCCTGGTCAAAATGGCATACTACTAAGAATCCTATAGATCACCAAACCTATAGACAACATAGAAATAATACAAAAAAGCCATCCTACTAGACAAAAAGAACTACTATCTTCAACTACAACAATCCTCCCTCAAGGAACCACAAACATTTTGCACTGGTATTAACAAACTTCTTTACCCAGGTGAAACTATTACCCCCAACCCTCTAGGCTCTAACCCTGAAAATCTAACCCAAACAGCAAATGCTTTCAATTCTTTCTTCACTAACACTATCCAAACTCTTGCTAGCCATCTATCCCCCAATACCTCTAATCTGCCAACTCCCACTACCAAGCCATCCCCATTATTTCATTTAGAACCAGTGCCCACATCCTATATCTGCTCCCTTCTTCAAAAGCTAAAATCAACTACCCCCTCAGCTGATAAACTCCCAGCTGAATTCCTGCAAAAAGGAGTTAAAGCTATAGCTTATCCCATCTCCATACTGATAAATAGAACCATAAAGGAAGGTACTATCCCATCTATCTGGAAAATTTCTCATATCATCCCACCACATAAAGGTGGGAACTCCAATGACTTTTCCAACTTTCGTCCCATAGCTCTACTCTCCCCACTTGCAAAAATAATGGAAAAGTGCATCCACAAACAACTACTTAACCACCTTCTCCATCACAACCTACTGGCTAACTGTCAATATGGATTCAGACCTTTCCACAGTACCACTACTGCCCTGCTATCCTTCAAAAACTGTATCAACAAAAACCGAAACAAAAATATTATTTCCTCTGCAGTCTTTGTCGATTTATCTAAAGCTTTTGACATGGTTAATCACCAACTCCTCCTACATATACTGAGGTCCCTTTCACTTGACCCTCTATCTATGAATTGGTTCATATCTTACCTTAAAAACTGACAGCAGGCAGTACTCTGGCAAAATAAACTATCTAATCACCTTCCTATCTCACTAGGTGTTCCACAGGGCTCCATATTAGGCCCTCTCCTGTTTTCCATTTATATCAATGACCTGCATTTAGCCATTCCACTCTCCACTTGCATTTAATATGCAGACGACTCTACTATAATATGTTCAGCCACTTCCCAGGCCGAACTTCAGTCTCTTACACAAAAAGCCTTCAATACTGTAGAACATTGGTTCTCTAACTGCTGCCTCCTACTGAACCCCCAAAAAACTAAACTATTACTCTTCACACCAACCCAAAAGTCCACCCCTCTACATTTCACCCTCACATCCAATAATGGTACTCTTATTTCTCCTGACCCAACCACTAAACTCTTAGGAATTACAATTGACAATTATCTCAACTTTGATACTCACTTAAATACCACAGTAAAATTAATTAGCAGAAAATTAGGATCCCTCTACAGAATCAAACCCTTTCTTACACCAGCAGCTAGGACTGCTATAGCCAGAACTCACTTAATCTCAACCATACTCTATGCCTCTCCTATATACACCAACCTCTCTAAAAATAACCTTAACAAACTAGCTATATCCTATAATAATATTGCCAGATTTGCTACATGCTCTCCTATCAGCACTTATTACTGTCTGAATCTAAAACAACTAGGCTGGTTAGAATTTCTTAATCAGATTCAATTCCACCAACGTACTACCATAAGACCCTTTATCAACCCAGAAACACTCCTATACTCTCTAGCCTCATTAAACCATATAATAATCTCAAGAATCTACACTCCTCAAACAAAATGCTGATGAATACTACCAAATCAATAAACTCAGCAGGTGACTCCTTGTTCTCGAACTATGTCGGAAAAGTATGGAATCAACTATCTCCTGACCTCACATCTCAGACCTCACTCCCACTTTTTAAAAGAAATCTAAAACTATTTCTCAATAACCACTGGTTATGTTCCTGTACCAACCCTGACTAGCATTTCTTCTTGACTCTAATTTGCAACCTACATCTACTACAACCTTCCTATAATGCTTCTATATATTAAGTGTTGCATATAAATTCAATGTTTACAAACATATTATACCTTCTTTAGTATACTACCTTTAAAAGATTTTGATTATGCTATAGTTACTAAGAGTAGTTCATCTTCTGTTAAAAAATAAATACATTTTAATCAGTTTTTTGGTATAATGTTTTTATGTAACAATTACTGCTGTTGACATTGTTTCTGTTATAGCCTCTATTAATTTTGTATTTTTTCCTGGAGCTTTTCTCCCCGGGCCTCTACTGAAAATGGGCATGCATCTAGTTAGACTAGCCCGGTCAACAAATGTAAAATAAAAATAAATAAAAATAAATGTCTGGATACATTTCTCTAAAGAAAGAAGTTTGTTTTCATGTAATGCAGAGTTACCCTGCAAGGGGAGTGACACCTATAGTCTAGAAAGGAGATAATATCACAAAAAACTAATTTCGTTTTGACACCACAAAATAAACTGATGAATGAGATGAGTGTAAACCCAGAGATGGAGCATCGGGCTTCAAGGCAAGAAGTTATAGAAAGCTTCCTAGAACACTAGAGTAAACACCTTTTCTTCAGGGAGGAGTATGATATGGGGCACCCTGTATCTGCTATGTCTGTAGAGGAAGCAAGACCATTTACTTCTGAAGATATAGAAGGAAAAGAACATATTCATCTATCTGACTTCTGGGTTGGCTGACCAAGTTTAAAATGACTCAGTATGAGGATCAGGCATTAAGTCGTGCTTGTTCGATTACATCCAAGGATTTGGAAAGGAAATCTGTTATGCAACCCCTCTACCTCAGTTCCATGGGGTTATTTTCTTCAGGGAAGCTAATTATAGAACAATCACATAGGAGCTAGCTTTGTTGTTTTCTCAGATGGTGATATCTAAAGACCAATGTACATTCTTCATATCTAAAGTCATAAAATACCTGTGCCAATGACTTTAGCATGAACAGCTAAGGACCTCAGTGCACCACCCTCAAACAGATGAGTTGTTAGAGTGGTTTAATCAAACCTTAAAATTAATACTGAGAAAGGTAAATCAGAATGACAAAGGACTGGGAAGAATGGTTGCTTTACTTAAAGTTCTGACTCCAAGAGGCATCTCATATTTATATAGGGTACAACTCTTTTGAGATGCCATATGACAGAAGGCCATGTGGACTTTTGGACATTAGTAAAATCAGTGTGTGGGGGGGTGAGAAAACACACTTTAAATATGCTATAGGGCATTACATGGACTTACAGGAATGAATAACAGATGTTCTCTGTGTGAGAATACATGAAAATGATTAAAATGAGTAAACAGGGAGTCTATAACAAATTTATCTAAAATAGGGAGTTTTTGGATGGGGGGAGGCAAAAATTTCACTTCTGGTCCCCATAACAAAAAATAAATAATTTTCAAAATTGCAAGGATGATAAGATGGGATGAAGTAACAGAGTAAATAATTAAGAACTATAAAATCAGGCAATGCAGAAGGAGATGTGTTGAACAATTTTACCATGTAAATGAATCTAAAGACATGCAGGTAGGTGCGTGCATGAATGGGTGTGCCTTCTTTGAAGGTTGGGCATCAGGCTGGCAACTCGGCACTGTAAAAATCCACTGTCAATCATTAGCAGACTGGAGCTGTAGTGACTCCTAACTGGGAAAAACCGAAAGACAAGACCTGGAGGGAGATGCAAGTAAGTGCGATGAACACCAAAGCTGAAAGCACAGACAATGAAAATATTAAATGAATATGTTCAGTCTCCCTCCCCCCTCCCAAAGGATGACATACTCAGGTGTGTAACACCCCACTTATGTTGCACTGAAGTGTTAGAAATCAATCTACCTGGTGTTGGAATGGAAGCCACAGCCTTTTGTACCAAAAGCGAGTGTGATACCTGTTATTGATCTAAAAACATGCAAAAACACTATATATAACAAGGCAGCATATGTGAAACAGCAGAAATGTGGCTAAAGGCATAGTCATGGTGAGAGACGTGTAAGATGTGATTTGTACTTTAAAGGGTATCAGGACATAGGTGGGATACACATCGTCCTGTGAGAATAGATTATACAATGACAATGCCAAATTACTGAAAGACAAATATAGTAGTAACTTATTGCTTTGAAATTACTATGAATATACATCTTGTAGTTGCTCTAAGCTACTTTATAGATCTTGTAGTCTTGATGTAGATTTCTATATCTTTTCAGGAATAGTCAAATGTATAACATTTTGCCATACTTGACACAGAGTATTTCAGAGGTCAGTCTTTTTCTAAGGGAGGTAGTTTTACAAATGTCATCTTGTTATGTGATACTGTATGCTGCTGTGAAGAAAAAATATGGTATAGCTATTTTTCTGTTATTATAGGTTCATATGTTCCAAGGTAAGTACTAGGCTAGCTGTCCTTCTTGGACATTTTAAGTTTAGCCTATTTTTTTTTTTGTTTTTCTGCTTAAAATAAACTTTCCCATTTGGTTATTGATTGGCCTTACCCATTCAATGGTCAGTAATTATATATTACCCTAATCAGAAAAAGTGGGATCATACCACAGATAATTTAATGTAACCCAAGCATGAAAAAAAGGATTTTGGGTCTGCCTCTGTCCATTAATAGTACATGGGGCAGTTCTGGGGGAAATTTCTGTTTTCTGTCTATAGATCTAAGTTGTGATTGAATATGGACAGGGATGAACTTTATCTTATTTGGATAAGCAGCCTGTTCCATAGCAGCAGTATCCTTTTCAAGATATACCTGTCCCTCCAACCCATTCCTTTGATGTTGCAGAAGATGTTTAGATCCTTAGACAATATTTTTGATTATATTCGACTTGCTGATGTGCAGTAAATCCATCAGTAATGGGTCAGAGTATGTCTTGTATGACAAAAACAGGCAACCTGTTAGCAATTGTAGGATATCAAGTATAGTGACAGGGCTCTAAATTGGTCCATGAAAGACATGTTGTTTAGGCCTACTATCCTTATAGCAAAGTATACTGTGAGCATTCCAGTAGAGACATGTCTGGATAGATTCATACCAAAAGTAGCATTATGAGTAAAGATTGGATTAATGAGGGCTGAGTAAAGGGGGAAAATGGCATCCCATATTACACAATCCCTTTGTTTATAAGCTGTGCCATACAGAAGGACTTTTTTACAACAATGGACCCATATTATTCAAAATTTAGGTCCTTATCCACATAAGATCCCAAATCTCAAACAGCTGGGACAACTCTTAGGGGTTGATTGCCAATGTGGTAGTTCCATGGGGTAGATAACTTCCCAATGTATACAATAATGCACTTTTTTGTATTTAGTTTCAGTCCTTGATTTTGGCACCAGTAATTTATTTGGGACAAACCTTCTTGCAGGATGCCCAAGTCATTTGGAGGTTCAGTGAGTGTTGATAGCTGGCAGGCATTTAGAAACATAGTTAGCCAGAGCCCTTTGGTATTGATTTTAACTTCAGAAAAGTAGATGCCAAACTGAAGAGTTCAAAGCACAGAACCCTGGAGGATTCCACTGTTGATAGCTGGCAGGCATTTAGAAACGTAGTTAGCCAGAGTCCTTTGGTATTAATTTTAACTTCAGAGAAGTAGATGCCAAACTGAAGAGTTCAAACACAGAAACCTGGAGGATTCCACTGTTGACTAGTCTCTTTGAGGAGGTAACTTCCTCTACTTTTGATTTCCTGCACACTATCTGTGACCCAGAGGGTGATCAGACTTATAGGTCCTTGGAATGTCCTCCCTTATGCATGAGGAATGACTGTAGCTGTTCTCTAGTCACTAGACACAAAACCTGTATGGAGGCTGAGACTGAGCAGCATTACTAGGGCTGTGGCTAAATCATTCTTCATGCTATTCACGATGCAGTCAGGGACACTGTCGGGACCCATTGATTAAGTATTTTTAGCTTTTGATAGCACTTTTAGGACTTAGTCTTGTGTGATAGCTGGAGGTGAGCCAGTTTCAGGGGTATCTTGAGTGACAGATGGAGGGAAGAGAGGGTAAAGTTAGAGTTACATTTTTCAGCCGATAGGATCACTATGTCTTCGGCCTCAGTGTAGGTAACATCTGTGCAATGGTGCATTGTACAAGCATATAAAAAAATGTTTTGTGATTGTCTTTGGCTGTGGTAGCTTTTTAGCCTCAAACTTGATTTTGGTGGATTTTAATAACCTCCTGAGTTTGTTTATTTCAGTGACAGGCACTCTAACGTTCTCCCCCAGATTTTCAAAAGCTTGCACGGCGTGCGTGATTAGTGTTAGATGAAATTTTGCCAATATGGCGGCTGAGCAATTCATGTACGTGCAAGTTTGACATGTGTAAGCACTGTAGCACTAGTGCTGCACGTCCCCAGCCACCATATTCAAAACATCCCATTTTCAGGTGAAAAACATGCAAATGAGGTAAACTTGTCATCCAGGAAGCAAGAATCAGGGCGTGCAGGACTAGCGTGATATGCAGAAATGTACTTAGTTAGTAACTGAATACGGCACTGCAAACTGCAAAACAGAGCTATGACAGCTCCAAATAAAGGCTACATAGCATTGAGGAAGCATACCAATGGCCAAGTAGAAGGCCATTGGCATTGCAAACAATGCCAAATGTGCAAAATACAACTTTTATGATATGTCCACCGATCACGTCCGTTGAAGCATAGAGCAGCTGTGTACAAATGGGACCGCTGGGGAAATAAGAAAATAAACCTAAAAACAGCAGTCTAACTAAAATTAGTATTCCGCCATGCAAGCCAATGGCAGGCAAATGACAAACTGGCCAGTTAGTAGTGGTTGCTAAGGGGGGATGCACAGTGTGACACAAGTAACTATGCATTATATATTCATAGGTTCATAGCTAGGTACTAGGCTATTGGCCCAAGGGCCTACGTAAGCCTAGCCAACAAGGTTCCCTGGCTTACGCCACCCAAGAAAGTTATAGTAGGCAATTCTGTGCAAATGAGGGGAAGGATAGTGAATCCCAGTTTTCTCCAGCATGTGAGTCAGGTCTGAACAGTGTATGAGTATGGATAGCTGAGTGCAAGATTAGGAGGTAGGTGACATCATGTGTGGGAGTGTCAGGCATACTGTCAGTGGACTGGAGCCCTGTGGCTTGGGGTTGCATCCATCTTAGCACAGCAAAGCCAGGAGGTGTGTCTAAACCTGCCCAGCATGTACGACACAGTGTAAGTGGGTGTGCACGCCACGCAACGGGATCTGCAGGAAGATAAAGGAAGTGAACCCAGGAAATAGTAGCAGTGTGCACATTGCAGTACACCAATTGCATGGTGCGCCCCCAGGATGAATCAGAAGGGCAATGGGAAGGGAAAGCAGCAGTAGGAAGTTAATCAAGGGGTACTTGGTTCACTGCCAGGTGAAACAGATCGGAACCAGCCAATTACACAGGCAGCAGTCCAGCCCAGCCCAGAACACCACTGTAAACTATGCAAACACCTATCCTTCTGGTTTTTCCCACACCCTACACCACTGGTGTAAACAAGCAGGGAACTCTTAACACTCACAACAGCAAAATGTTAGGAGCTGCAATAGGTATCAAACAACTTGTGGAAGAGACTGAGGGTGGCGAGGATGGAAATGCTGCTGAACAATCCACAGTGAGGAGACGGAGAAGAGTGTACAGACCCAGGGTCACCTAGCAAGGGCTACATGAGCTGGAGATAGTGGAGCGCTATAGGGTAGACAGGGACCTCCTACAGCAGATTGTTGAGCTGTGCCTGCTACACCTGACACACAGAACTAACAGAGGGGAACCCATCCCAGTGGAAATGAAGGTATGTGTAGGCCTAAGAATAATAGCTACAGGTACCTTCCACAGGCCAACTGGGGATATGATGGGGATCTCACAGGCATCAGCATTCAGGGTACTCCACCAGTTCCTGGATGCCATGGCAGCACATGTCGGTGAGCACATATATTTCCCCATAACCAGTGAGGCGTTGGCCAGCAGTATGTGTCTCTTCCACCAAATAGCAGAATACCCTGAGGTAGTGGGTGCAATAGACTACATGCACATACACATCAAAGCACCACCCGGTGAGCAGGGTAGGGTTTACATCAATCGCAAGGGCTTCACCTCCATCAACTGCCAGGTTGTGTGCAATGCCCAGGGCAAAATACTGAATGTGTGTGTTGGCTGCCCTGGACGTTATCACAATTCCCACATCTGACATCTGATGCAGCTGTACCAGAATTTGCCAATGGGGACATCCCACATGGTCACCTAGTGGGGTATGCTGGATATGCACTGGAGCCATGGCTGATGACACCCATTAGAAATGCACACACACTCGAACAAGAACTCCATAATGAGGCACATGCACAAACATGAATCATAATAGAATGTGTATTTGGGATGCTCAAGTCACAGTTCCGGTGCTTGGACACATCTGATGGACCCTTGAAGTACTCACCAACTACATGTACCCAAATCGTTCTTGTACATGCCATGCTACACAATATGACCCTGTAGAAACAGCTGCAGCAGGAGCAGCAAGAGGCAGGGCCATATAGCCCCCCACCAATGCCAAGGTGTCACAGGCACAGAGTGACTTGGAGGAGGAACAATCTGAGCCTACCCCAGTAGGCAGAAGGAGGCATGCTCAGTGTGCCCTGGCCATGACAAAGAGGCAATGCATAGCACATACACTGACATGGGAGGGACCCAGGGAATAGCACCTCTCTCTGACTCTCACATACAGTAAAAGGGATGCCAAACATTATACTGCCTGTGCCTAACCATGCATAGGCAGTGTACTACGTGCATCCGACATAGGTAGCCTTGCAGCACCACCCGCAATACTGGGACACCCACAGGATAAGTGACTCACATGCCAGTTAGGAGGGGGATCACATACCTAACAATAGTCGCAGCCAGCAGGACAGGTGTAGACAAACACAAACAAATGCCGTACTATGGCCTCTGAATGAGGAGTATGGCTGACCCCCACCCAGGCCTACACGGACAGACCACAGCAGGCCAGGTAGTGGGATGTCAGTTGTGACAGCTAGGAAGTCTGAAACCAATGTGTATGCAATCAAAAGATAGAAATGGAAGTACACCAGTATAACGTAGCCAGCATGATGGGTAAGACCACTGACAAAATCGGACTACAGGACATACCAGTACAGTCCTAGCAGAGGTATACAACTGACAGGTGTGCCCCCCTACCTCACATTGAAATAAAGTAACAGTCAGGTGCACCCCCCCACTCCTGTGCAGAAACATAGAAATAGTCAGGTGTACCCCCCGCTATGCAGACATGTTGCAACAGTCAATGCCAAATGATCGGTGGATACCCTGCAGACACAGCATGCTACCTGTCGATGTACAACACAAAGGTCAGCTGTGCATTACAAAT
The DNA here is from genome assembly GCF_019279795.1 of Protopterus annectens. Lineage (NCBI taxonomy): Eukaryota > Metazoa > Chordata > Ceratodontiformes > Protopteridae > Protopterus > Protopterus annectens. The sequence continues at coordinate 743,451,373 of NC_056734.1, read as the reverse complement.
CACCGGACATGCTCCACACATGCTTAACAGATGGCCTTACTAGACATGCTCACACACTTAGAGTAATGAAAGCAATGTCAGTCCTCAACATACTGAAAGGTCATACTGGGCATGCTCACACACAAACACATGAAGGCCATGCATGCAAACACCAGTGGACCATACATATCCAGCGGTTGCAATAGTTACTGCAGACACATGTCAGTATGCACCACTCATGCCTTGCACATACAGTGGATAGGAATACAGACATATATGTAAGGACAACACACCATAATACACCAAAGGTAGATGGATATAGATGTGTGGAAGAGGGTGACCATGACAAGGAGCCATCCAAACCGGACCCACCGAACACACAGCCAAAGGGCCCCAAACACATCAGTTGCAGATGTCACACACTGCAGTTACTAACGACCAGTACCTGTCAGCACTACAGACTATGTGGTCCATGTGCCAGCTGTGCAACATGACTGTGCAAGGACATAGTCAGCTAGTTGCCCTAGACATGCACCTGTGACATATGACCCTATGTGTGGCCACCTGTTGTGTGTCACCCCTACATGAATGGTGTATGGGCCATGCACACACTAGCCACCCCATAGTGGTACCGTGACAAGCCTGCTGAGGTTATCCATTGTGTAATACACCTTTGGGAGAGAGGTAGGCCAGTAATCTCTGTGGCATGTCCCATAACTGCGTACTACTGTAGTGTGATGGACTAGTTAGGTAGGAGTTCTAATCCCAGCCATGGCAACTGTGTCTGTGTGTGTGTGTGTGTGTGTGTGTGTGTGTGTGTGTGTGTGTGTGTGTGTGTGTGTGTGTGTGTGTGTGTGTGTGATTGTTTGTGTGTGTGTCAATTTCTCACTGACTGTGTAGAGAGCAATACTTTTAGGTAACTCACACCCTGTACATTTCACATACCCACCTTTGGCCAGGCTGCTGATGTCACCCACCTAGAAATACTCCCCTGGGAGAGCTGTAGCCTAGTAATCTCCATAGCACATGCTGTAACTGCGTACTGCTGTAGAGTGATAATATAATTAGGTAGGAGATCGAACCCCAGATGTGGCAACTGTGAGTGTGTGAGTCTGTGTGTGTGCATGTCTGTCTGTCACTGACTATGGAGACAGCAATGCCTTTTAGGCCACTCACACCCCTTACAAGTAGAATACCCTGCTTTGGCAAGGTTGCTGATGTCACGCAACTTGAAATACACCTCTGGGACAATGGTAGATGAGTAATCTTCGTAGCATGTCTCGTAACATCTTATGACCATAGTGTGAGCAAGGAGTTAGTTGGTAATTCTAGCCGCCGACCTGCTGACTGTGTGTGTATGCCTGCATGTCCAACTGTGTAGAGAGCAATGCTTTTAGTTAACTCACACCCCGCACATTTCACATACCCACCTTTGGCCAGGCTGCTGATGTCACACACTTAGAAATACTCCCTTGGGAGACCTGTAGCCCAGTAATCTCTATCACATGTTGTAACTGCATATTGCTGTAGTGTGATAATGTAGTTAGGTTAGAGGTTGAACCCCAGATGTGGCAACTGTGCATGTGTGTGTGTGTGTGTGTGTGTGTGTGTGTGTGTGTGTGTGTGTGTGTGTGTGTGTGTGTGTGTGTGTCTCTATCACTGACTGTGTAGAGAGCAATGCTTTTTAGGCCACTCACACCCCTGACAAGTGGAATACCCTTCTTTGGCAAGGCTGCTGATATCACACAACTTGAACTACACCTTTGGGACGATTGTTTTTTATTTATTTATTTATTTATTTATTTCCAGTTTGATTACCGGGAAGTCCCAGGGCCCAGAGTGCCCCCATTTTCAGTGGAGGCCGGGAGAAAAAAAAAAAAAAAATGCGAATACAATCTAGGTTACATAGTGTTGAAGGTAAATAAAAAAAAAATACATGTGTAATTACATTCACACAGTTAGTAAAAAAAGCAAAAAGCACACAGTACATCTCAAAAACATCATTAAGGAAGGAAGATAAAATAGATTTTCAGTAGTTTCCTTCAGAGCAGCAAGTTTCAACTGTCTGTAATGAAGAGATCAGAGGTTATCTGATATTTACAATATTTACATAGATTTTCAGTAGTTTCCCTTCAGAGCAGCAAGTTTCAACTGTCTGTAATGAAGAGATCAGAGGTTATCTGATATTTACAATATTTACATACAGGAGTAGAGAAATACTTGAACTGAGAAGTAGCTTTAGTTTGATTTAGTAGCAATGGAAAGATAATAGTTTTGGGTAGTGTGAAGTGAAGGATATAGAGGGTTCATAAGGGTAGTTAATAAAATTTAAGTGGGATGAAAGCAGGAACACTTATGTTTAGAAGACAGGTAAGAGAAAAGTTGGGCTTTGAAGGATTCAGAGTTAGATGTTGTTCTAAGTGAAGGAGGTTGAGAATTCCATTTCCTGCCAAGAGAGTAGGAGAAGGAGTGAGCAGGCTGATTGGGTTGTGGATGGCATGGAAATTAATTTTTTGGTGCTCAGATCTTAGAGATCTGTTTGGGATGTGGAGGAAGGATGTTTGTTAGGGCTGGGCATTTATCAGGGTAGAATATTAATTTGTGAGCAGTGGTTAGTTGGAGATAGTCTAGGTAGTTAGGGAGTTCTAGCCAGTTCAGAGTTTGTAGGGAAAGGCAATGGTGAGTAGAGGTTTTAGATTTGGTTGCAAATTTAGAGATTTTATTATAGGAGATTTCGAGTTTTGAGGAGATGGAAGAAGAGAGGTTAGTATGGGGGGGCCCATATAGTAGAGATGGTAGAAGATAGGTAATTGCTAAGGTATGCCTAGAGGAGTTGGAGAGAAAGGTATTGTTCCTATAGAGCATACCTAGCTTTTGTGGGGTTTTCTTTATGTTTTGTTGTATGTGGTTGTCAAATTTAAGGTGCTCGGTCGATGGTGATACCAAGGAGTTTTGCAGATGGGACCACCTCTATGATAGAATTGGTTTGGCTTGTGATTTTGAAAGCATTTTGTCGAAGGTGAGAGCCCTGGAGGGAGGAAAAGAAGAATTTTAGATTTATTAGAGTTGAGAGAGAGATGATTCTGGTGCATCCAGTACTCAGTAGTGGAAAAAGCTATTTGGGTTTTTGTCAGTAGTTCAGGAAGATTAGAGGCGGCACAGACTAAGGTAGAGTCATCAGCGTATTGGATAACTGTTGTGTCTGGGATGGCAGAGTGTAGGTTATTTATGAAGATGTTGAACAGCATGGGTCCAAGGATGGACCCTGGGGGGGCTCCAGTGGGTGTAGGTAAGAAGGAGGAGGTTTTTCCATCTGACAGCTTGAGATCTGTCTGATAAGTAGCTGGAGAACCAAGATAGAGTATCAGGGAGATGAAGGTTTGATAGATGAAAGAGAAGGTGTTTGTGAGAGATGGTGTCAAAGGCTTTAGAAAGATCTAGCAGTAAAGTAGAAACTAGTAATCCAGAATCCCTGGCTTGATTGACTGTTTCTAAGAAGGATAATAAGGCAGAAATGGTGCTGTGCCCAGGGCGGAAACCATGTTGGGTGGGTGTTAGGAGGTGGTTCTGGGTTAAGAAAGGCATGAGTTGGTGGTGTTTTCTAGGATTTTGATAAAGATGAGAGTAGGGCAATTGGGCGGAAGTTGGAGATATTAGTATTTTGCCTCCTTTATGAAGTGGTAGAATGTAGGCTGATCGCCAAAGAATGGGGCGATGACTCTTTTAGAGATCTGTTAATTAAGATGCTGATAGGAGAGCAATACCATCAGCAGCACATTTAAGGAAGGAGGAGGATGTTGTCAGGGGCATTAGAGCATGGCTTTAGTTTGGATAAAAGCCTTTTATAAATGTGGTTGAAACAGGTTTCAGCTGGAAGTTGAGAGGGCATTTAGAGGGGTGTGTAAAGGAAAGAGAGTTGGATGTATTATTGTTAGGGAAGGATTTAGTTAGATTAGCTATAGATTCAGTAAAGAATTTATTAAAGAGAGCTTAGATCTGTGTCAGTTATACTAGGATCTGGGCAGGGATTATTCCTGGATCCTGGATGGAGAAGGAATTAACTGATTTCCAGAACTGTTTTGGGTTCTTGTTATGGTTGGACTGAAGTTTATTGTAGTAGTTTTTCTTGTCCAGGATGATTAGTTTTTTTGCTTGGGAGTTGGGTGTATTGGAGCTGGGATGAAGACATTTTATTTTTCTGGTATAGCTTCCAGGATTTGTCCCTTTGATGCATGATTTGTTTTGTTTCTTTGGATAGCCAAGGGGCAGAATTAGCTTTGACTCGTTTGTTTCTTGGTGGGGCTAGGGAGTTAAGGGTATTTAGGAAGATAGAGTTAAATTGTTCTACAGCGTTGTCTAGAGGAAGAGTATTTAGGATCTGCCAGTTAGTATGTTTAAAAATGTTTGAGAAGATTGTGGGGTTGAAGTTGCTAAGATTACGAGTGTGGATGTAATGGTGTAGGTATTGGGTGGAGTTAGCTGAGCGGTGTATGAAAGTGGGGAGATGGTCACTGAAGGTGTCAGGGATAGTGCCAGAAAGAATTATTTTGTTAGGATGAGACTAGGATCCAGTCAATGATGGATCCTGGGGATTGTTTTGTTAGGCGGGTGGTTGAGTGGATAACTTGAGTGAAGTTGTAGAGGTTAATGAATTGGGAGGGGGAAGGAGAGTTGATTTTATTCCAATCAATGTTAACATCGCCTAGAATGTAGGTTTCGAATTTGATTTCAGTTGAGGCCCAGTAAAGAATATTTTCAAGAGTAGTGACGTTGTCACCTGGGGATATGTAAAGGGAGATAATGCAGATGTTTTTATGTTTATTTAGTCGTAGTAGACTGGCTGTAAGTTCAGCATTTTTGAATTGTGGAGTTGGGATTTGTAAAGGGATCAGGGAGAGGAGGTTAGAGAAGATTATTGCAGAGCCTCCACCTTTTTTATTTAATCGGTCACTTCTGAGGATTTGGAAACCAGGAGGTAAGATTTCAGAGTCGGTGATGTAGGGTTTTAGCCAGGTTTCAGAGATGGCTAAGATGTCAGGTTGGTTGTGGCAAATCCAAGCTTGTAGTTGGTGTAATTTGTTATTTAGGCTCTGAGCATTGATAGAGAAGAACTTAAGGGGGTTAGGAGAGGAAGTGGTAGAAGTGGGAGGGGGACTATGATTGTTTCCAGTGGTAGAAAAAGGGGTTGGGGAGGAGTTGTTAGTAGTGAGGCAGGGGCCAGGGTTGGGGTGAATATCGCCAGATAAGACTAGGTCATTTTTGGGAGTAACTGTTAGTCTTTTGGGTTTATGAAGTAAGAACCTGTTAGGGGGTGGGAGATTGTAGCTGAGAAATCTCTGTAGCACATCCCGTAACATCATATGGCCATAGTGTGAGTAAGGAGTTAGTTGGGAGTTCTAGCCCTCAACCTGCCAACTGTGTGTGTATGCGTGCATGTCCGACTGTGAAGAAAGCAACGCTTACAAATGTGTACATTTCACATACCCACATTTGGCCAGGCTGCTGATGTCATCCCCCTAGAAATACTCCCCTGGGAGAGCTGTAGCCCAGTAATCTCCATAGCGCATGCTGTAACTGCATACTGCTGTAGTGTGATAATGTAGTTAGGTAGAAGGTCGAAACCCAGATGTGGCAAATGTACGTGTGTGAGTCTGTGTGTGCGTGTCTGTCTGTCACTGACTGTGTAGAGACCAATGCTTTTTAGGCTACTCACACCCCTTACAAGTTGTGTACCCCCTTTGGCAAGGCTGCTGATGTCACCCACCTATAAATGCTCACCTGGGAGAGCTGTAGCCCATTAATCTCCATAGTGTATGCTGTAACTGTGTACTCCTGTAGTGTGAATTAGACATGTGTTTGGGTTCTATCCCCACACATGGCAGTTTCAGATGTATTGTGTATGTGTCACTGTCTGTGTAGGGAGAAATGCATTTTAGGCTAGTCTCTCAAAGTCATTTCAAAGCCCTACTTTGGCAATCCTGCTGACATCAGTCAGTGTGAAATACACTTATTGGCAAGGATTACCCCAGTAATATCCATGGCGCTTACTATAACTGTGTAGTGCTGTAATATCATACACTAGTTAGGTAGGGGGTTCTACTCCCAAACATGACAGGTGTGTGTGAGTGTGTTTGTAACCTGTATCCTGTGTACAAGTGGTTGTGACTGTGTGACACCTGTGGCCAATGTGGAGCGGGTTTTGCATTTTCATATATGGTGGCCATACTATATAGCACAATGTCCACTGTACAGGGATAACACGTGATATCGCTGAGAGGCCATGGTGCAAAGCCATACCAGCCTCTCGGCCATATCACATTTGTTATCCCTGAGAGGCCAGGGTGCAGAGCCATACTCAGACATGTGACACCAAGGCCAGGCAATCACAGTTAGCAACCTCAGTATTACTCAGAGTACACTCTCACCCCATGTGTCAAACACACACATGCCTAGGTAACAGCCAATAGGTGAGTAGTACACTGCACATTGGCCACCGATATTAACTATGGAGTGACAGGAGTGGGCCACAGAGGGCAAGACACCCAGTCCATCTGTCCAATATGCACATTAGTGCAGACAGTGCACCTCCCTCGTGTTCTCCAATGGACAACTGCACCACCTGTGTTGCCATCACATGTGACACACAACGGACATACCATGCCTGACAACATGCCTGTATGGACAGATACCACTGACACCAAGGAATACTAATAGCATGCACAACATGTAGGTGCAAGGTAAAGCTGTTGGCCATTACCAGCCCCCGCCACAGGGACTGGCACATCTGATAATAATCTGTGTTTGACTGGTCGTTAACAGTACCAAGCAACATTTAAACAAGTTGACAATCTTATCTCTGTCATTGCTAGTAGTAAGGCCGGGAAACTGGAGAGTGACAGAAAAGCATACTTAGCAGGGAAGGCTTACCCTGCACTTCCAGCTGCTCAGGTCAACAGTGGAATATCCCGGGGTGAATTACTAGGAGCTGCAGGCAATACTAATGAAAGTGACGATGTCCCTTTAGAGAAGCCAGGTCCAAGAAGGTTGGAGCAAATGAGAAATCAGAGGCCACAATACTGGAACCTGTATCTGCAGGGGCAAGTATGAAACCAGCAGAATCAGAGAAGTGGGCCTCAAGTTCCAGCAACAAGATAATGGAGGTGACTTTTATACAAAGAAAACCAGTAATAGTTTCAAATGTGAAAAATGATTTCAAAATTTACAAATTATACTAATAACATTTTAAATCATTACATGCCGAATTATTTAGTAAAGGTTTTAATTTTGTACCAAGCCAAAACAGTAACTTGGGTGACTTGATTGTTGATTTAACAATGTATGCAAGAAATTTAAATTTGAAACATATGCATAGAAATGACAATACTGGTTACCAAAGTATGAATAATGTTTGTAGAGTTCCAAGTACCTTTAACCCTGAAATGCACCATTTATTTAAAGCATATGAGGCATCATGTGAAATGGACTTTTGCTACTATGTAGGAAAATACAAGGAAGAATACAATTTGAGTAGACCTGAAAAGGTTTTATTGAGGGAATTAAGGGGAAAATCTGACTTAAGGTACATGTGTCCAGACAAAGGTGGGGGTATGGTGATTTTTTTACAAAGATGATTACACACAAAAAAATGTTTGAAATGTTATATAGTGGCACTTATAATGAATTGTCCCTCAACAAAAGGAACATTGCCTATTCTAGGATTGACTGGGAACTCCTTGATATGGTCACTCAGGACCAAATCAGCATTGATGAGTATAACTATATGGTTACCGAGACCCCAAAGATACCAGTCATCTTTGGGGTCCAGAAAATTCATAAGCAACTTGTAAATCCATCACTTCGCCCTATAGTGGACTCTGGCAGGTCTATGACCAGTTACATAGTGAGTTTTTTAGACAACAAACTAAAAGAAAAGGCTCGAATTATTCCCCACCTATGCCGAAATTCTTGGCAATTTTTAGAAAAATGCAATAGCTTAGTGCCTTTTGACAAGAATGGAATTTTTATTACAATAGATGTCAAGGACATTTTTAGTTGTTTTCCCCATACTACAGGTCTGAATTGGTTCTTGGACTTTTGTTTGAAGAACTTGGAATCGAACAATAACTCAATAACACCAACACTCAGTTAATGGAGATTGTCCTCAAAAACAACTATATTTATTTCGAAGGGTACCATTTTAAACAGATGGAAGGTGTAGCTATGAGGTCCGTGTATGGCCCCCTTTTTGCTAACATAGTGATGGCCCAATAGGAAAAAGAATGTTTGTTTTGTTCTCCTTTCTTTGCACATATCAGCTTGTACCTTCACTATTTGGATGACCTGTTTGTGGCATGGACAGGACCTAGGGAGGAAATAACTAGGGTCATGGAATTCATAAACAAGAGTACTGACTTTTTAAAATTTACTTTCAATATGGAAGAAATGAGATTTCCTACTTAGATGTATTAATTACAAAAACTAAGAAAGAAAATATCAAGTCCACAATATTTAGAAAGCCCACATATTCAAACAGCATATTACATTTCTCAAGTTGTCACCCTAACCACGTCAAGCATGGTATTGTTAAGGGACAACTAGTCAGAGCGGCCTGGATGATTTCTCTTTACAAGGATTTCCTCAAAGAAAGCAAAGTGATGGCTAACATGTTTTTGGATAGGGGCTACCCGATAGGGATGGTACAAGCCATTAAACAGGAAGACATCAATAAGTGTCGGACTGGTTTTACAGACCTATCCTTGAAGGCTTATACCAAGCCAATAACAACCAGGTTCTTACACATCCTGGGACAGGAGGGGTGAGCAACCTTAACTGGTATCATTTAGTGACAGGGGAACAAGGTGGTGAATTGCACAGAATAGAGAGGTCCAATAATAAAAAGCCTAGATGTCCTTTTGTATGCACATATTCAAAAGACAACTATATTATACAAGACATTATACGGAAAAATTGGGCTATCCTTATGCAAGACAAAGTAATGCTCGATACATTTGGCACATGTCCTGAGGAAGTGTTTAGAAAAGGATGGGATATCAAAATCCTATTAGAGAATTCCAAAGTAAATGAAAGTAAAGGCCACATGTTACCATGCAGATTTTGCCAACAATGCAAATATATTTTGAAAACCTCGGAAGTAAAGATTAGGGATAAACAGATAGTGATAAAATGGTGGTACAATTGTTATTCACATGCAGTAGTATACGCTGGCATTTGTTGTCAATGCTGTGCCTTTTATATAGGCAAAACACAGCAAAAACTAGGCCAGTGTATATACGAACATCAACATGAAATATGGCAAAAAGATAAAAAGAACACCTTATATAGACATATTAAGGAACATCCAGACCACAATTTTAAATTTTTAGTGCTACAACAAGTTAAAAGTGAGACCAGAGGGGGTCCTCAGAAACTATATTTGGAAGACAGAGAAACCTGGTGGCAGGTATTTTTAAATGCATACTCCCCACCAGGACTTAATGACATGTTTTCTATCACTAGTAAATTAAAATTAAGAGTATTTGAAAGATAAATTTTATTGGATTCAAACACAGGATATACATATAATTTTTGCATGACTTTTATATATTTTTTTATAATATTTACATATGTATATTTGTTACTTTAACAAGATATGTTATTTATGATTTTTTTGAATCTATTAACAACAAGAAAAAATGCAACAGATTAACTTATGCTTTGAATACCTTCCTTAGTGACAACGATTATGGAATGGTTAAAGTGAATAATTAAGTAATTAGCATGGGCATGGTCTGTTTACATTAATTGGTTTTAACCAGGTTTTGCATAAAAGAAGGGTTTTGAATGTTTACAAATTATCTGATGAAGTCTGGTGATGGTCACTGGATGAAAGTGCTAATTTTAGTATATTAATAAAATAATTTTTGTATTTTAACGAAAACACTTTGATGTTTCTTCTGGAGGTTTCAGCTACGAGTGTTCCTGGTTTGGATTTTATAATACTCTGTGTTCACAACATGGGCCGGACACCCCAGGTACAGTTCCACATGTCACTGTACATGCATGTGGGAGGTGTGTACATCCCAGACACAGTCCATGTCATGGATGAAGGGACACAGACATGGCAAGTGATGCACAGCATTGCCCATGCACAGTAGTCACCCAGGTGACCAGGTGGGGGATACAATACCCATCTGTGTGTGCAAATGCAGACACTACATCCCTGAGCCACAATGCAGACCATTGTCATGTGGTCTGATGCCAAGGTACACCCATCGTCTAACCATGGACAGCCATCTGGCGCAGTGGAACACCACTCACCTGTGCAGACATGCACACATGCATGTCAGTAGTGGCACCCTGTGTGTTTGTGTGTGTTGCATGCTGGAGATGTTCACATCCACACTCCCTACAAGCCCCATGGGCATACTGCAGCATGCTGTCTGATGTCAGACACCTTCCCATACCCTTTGCTCGTACAGCCCCCATATGACCTGTGTGGTGCATGGGATACCTGCACAGTGATGTGATGTGGCAATCCCACAACCGATGAGTTGTACACCTGGCCCTGCCATGTGTGTCAATGTGTGTGTGTCCTTGTGAGTTTGCGACTGTGTTGACACTGTCACCTGTGCATGCCGATAGGCATGTGTATTTCACCTATCGTACAGCTACTGTATCCCTGTTGCAGATGTCACTCCCCATCACATATATGTTCTGAGTGCTCCCAACAGGTAACCCATGTGGTGCATCCAATAATTGCAGCAGACTGTGCTAGCACTACATAGTCATCATTGGTTTGATACCCTGTACACAACCATGCCTCAGTTTTACCCTCCCACCCCTCCCTGACATGTATTAGCCTCTGACTGCATCCCCCACCCCCTCTCAGGTATGGAAACACACTCCATTACCCAGGAACATCATGGTGGTGTTTGCCCTTGTCAACCACTGTGAGCAGGAACTAGATCTGGTGTGTGCCAAACAGCATCCCAGATGGATTATGGTGTACCTCTAACAACATACACTGTGTAAACAGTGCATAAAACTGGAGGTGGATCTGCCTGACCTGACTACAGCCTGTAGGTGCTGCTATACCACATTTGGAGTAATGTTGCTTTCACAGTGTTTGTGTGGATATGTCTGATGTACATGTCTCAATACCTGCCATGTCAATTTCATGTTGATGGGGAGTCACCATCTGAAGGGTCATCTGGAGCCTGGGCAGTGTTGTGTCCATGGCTGCATGTGCCACCCACAGAGCATCTAGCTGTCGGCTGCTGAAGGTAGTGTGAGGATTGCAGTCAGTAGATGGAGAAAGTTGTGGTAGTCACAGATGTCATATCCCTCAAAGGACATATGTTGCAACAACCCTTTAACAACAGTAAATGTATGTGGTCATCACAGCAGCATGTCAATATTGGTCCTGTGTATGTGCTCCCAGCCACACCTCTGTCAACCGTTGCACATATGTCATGCATGAAGTGGTGCATATGTGCTGTACACCATATTTTGTGGCATCATATTTGAGAATAAGCCACGGATATATCTGACTGCTACACATGTTATGTACAGTAGGGGTTACACTACATTACTTGCACATTCTGAGGATGTTCGTACAGTACTGAGGTCTGTGTACCTATGGTGATTGCCGACAGTGTGTGTAGTGTTGATATGTACCTTAGCCTGTGTACAGACTGTGGTAGATGACATTGTTCTAGATCCTGTACTTGCAGATGTTACATGCTGCCCCACTGTATGGTACTGTAGTGGCACACATGTTTGTAGCGCCATAAATACACGTGTCCCATACCACAGACACCCAACAGACCAAACTGTGTAGCAGGCTAGTATATGTAGGGAAGTCTGTGAGTGGCACATATGAGGATGGTGTCGAACACATAGTCCATATACTGTCATACCATGCTAGCTAACCATATGTGGCTGTGGCTGTGTTCACAATGGTTATGTATATGCACTGTCACATAGGTGTATCCTACCCTGTGCTGCGACATGCCTGCGGAGCCTGCTGTATATGCAGGTACATGTGCATTCCCCCTTGGGCGGTGTACGCTAGTGTTGAGCCAGTCTGCCTGCATTCTGCACAGTGCATTGTGACATGCCTAGCAGCTGAGGGTAGTTCCCAGTGGGATGTCATGCGCAGATAGTAGCCAGATGTCCTGCTGCCGAGCCTCCCCTAACAGTCATGTATGTCAGACAGGGCAGTGGAATGCAGTGCAAATGTATGTCAATATCTATTGTATAGTATGTGGCGATGGCACCCCTGTACCAGTGGTCATAACATTACAGGTCCAGCAGGGGTGTGTGAATGCATGACCTATGGTGGACATTATATACCTGTCATGTGTTATACCCATCTACATGGCCATCCACATCCATACTGTAAGGCATGGTACACATGTGTAGCACTAAGGGCATATCTGTATACCTCTGGAATGTACAGACTGTGTCAGACCCCCACATATACTGGCCAATATCTCTGCTGCAGTCCACACCAGCATTACATGCTAGCAGTAGTATTGTACACTGATGCCCTTTGGATGTTGTTCAGTAACCAATGGCACACATGTTATGAGCAGATGTGACCTGCCACACACACACCATGTCTGTAAAATTAATCCCAATGACAGTAGCAATAGCCTACTAGTATACTTGCTAGAGATATCTGACATCCTCTGCAACTATGACATTGGGAACATACGGGCTGGGGTGGCCTACACTTCATGTCCAGGAACTATGGTGGGATTTTATGTACATTTACATATCCAGATAGCCAGATATATAAATACACATGTGTACTACACCCATTTAACACTGTCATGACAACCACCCACCATTGATCCTCATATCATGTGTGTGGCCCCATTACATCTCCTGTGTAATGGGCATCCGTCCCGTGTGTGGGCAGCAGCGCTACCGACAGCATGTAGTATTATCCCATACAGGAGAAGCAGCACACTCAGGGCAGCCACATATTTGTCGGAAGATCAGAACGTACAGACAGACTGCGAGTGGAGTTGTGTTATGCATTGCACAGAACTGGTGTTACAGGGTGTGGGTGTACTTACTAGTTTTCCATGGAATGCAGACCATCTGCATAGCACACAACTGTGAGCCTACCCTCATGTTGGCTGGAGCTGTACCTATCACATCTTGTCTGTCCACCACACAGGTCTTGTGTCAGATGATACACTGCCAATGTGTGTGTTGCATGTTACCGGTAGACGGCTACATCCATAGCCGTCCATACCAGCAATTCCCTGACTAAGGGTATGTTACGGACTATCCTATAACACCTACACCTTGCGTAGTTTATGGCAATAGTTGTCCACATATGTGCTTGTATTCCAGCCTCTGTCCATCACCTACATACCAAGCTGTGCACATATGTCATGGTGTTTGTGGTTGATCCATAGTGGGCTGATAGTATGACACACTGCCATGTCTGCCATCAGTCCACTGCTGTTGTAACCCCCACACATATGGTGGGGCTGGGGCAATATATGTATGGGTGCCACCTACACAATACATGTGTGCCCTCATGCACTGCAAAGCCCAGTGCATGTAACAGTGGTATATGGCCCTGTATAACTGAGTCCTGGGGGGAGCACCTGGAAAGACCTAGGCTGTTACAAAATGTGGGGTTATCAGGGCTGTGCTGCCTTAATGTATCTGGATGTACAGTATCACATACTTCACCTATTTACACATTACCGTCATAGATCTTGGTACTGCAGGACTACTTCTGCCTGCCATACAAACTGTTCTGTGTATTTGTGTGCACATGATGGTGTCAGTTATGCCAAGTTATGTAGTAGTTACAACCCATGTGGTCATAAGACGTTCATACCACCTACTGTGTATGTACAGTGTGTAGATAGAGGCTGCTGAACTACACACCTGGAGTACATACTGCCGATTGTTAGGTATCCTGTGGCCCAGTGTGTTTTTCCTATTGTACAATGTGTATGGCTTGGCCTGGACAGCAACAGCTGTGAACCTTTCCAACCTACTGTATAAGTGTAACTGGTCCACTGTAGCATCACTCTGTTGATATAGTTGTCAATGTTTGAACAGCTATATGGCATGGCATGTAGAACTGTAATAGTACACGATGACAGGTTACCATGTCAGCATACCTGTTGGTGTTGTTTCGCCTATGACCTCTCTGTGGGTGTATGTTACAGGCAACGACTGTCATTTGTATGGGTGGCACATACAGTGTCCAGTCGTTCAGGAGTCAACTGTAGGCATAGTGGCTGTTCCATGTTGTGTGCACCTACCGTTTATGTTTCGTACTGTACATATAACTGTGTGTGTATGTGCAGTCACATGTATATGTACACACACACACACACATATATATATATATATATATATATATATATATATATATATATGTATATAAAAAATCATGTATATGTATACCTGTATCTGCATATCTGTGTCTGTGTATCTGAAGCCTGGTAATGTTGATGGCATCCACATAATACATTCCCCATGGGAGCCAGAATGTACTGCATGATATGTTACCAATAACAGCCTGACATCATACAGGTGGGATGTAGTACATGTAACATCATGTGCCCATGTTGCCACTGACCCTGGTTATGGGTTCACCAACACTTGGTAGTGTCTTGCAAGGTGGACGTGTTTGGCTTGGGGGGATACCTTTTTGTACAAACTGTATAGTATGTGGTGCCTCTCAACCCCATCAATGTAACATGTAGCCTGTTACACTCTACTCCCTAACAGCTACATGTGCCATGCAGTACCAGCACAACAGTGTTGCACCAATGGGTCGGTAGGCATGGAAATCCCATTTAGGTCTGTCATGTGTGTGTATATCTGCATGTGTGCATATCTGTAGGGTACACCGGTCCGAGTCCACATACATGCGCCTGCCAGGGGTTCCATGGGCATGTGCAGGTACAGATCTTGAGGTGCTACTCTCCTCTGATGACATATGTCCGCTGGAACCATGTCCCACCTGGGCCTGGCCAGGGCCACATGCACATGGCCTGCTGTGGTGTGGTGTGGACTACAAACCCTGTGGTGTGATGAGGCTAGTACTGCCACTATGGGAGTGACTGTGCATCCTGGCACATCCATGCTGACTGACAGCTGCTGGTTTCTCTGGCCTACGTCCACACGGATGTCACACCACTCCCACCACACATTCTAGCACAGACATACTGTGGTCAAGGATGCCAACCATTTCACCCCAGTGTCTATCCATGACCTCAGTTTATTCACAGAAGGCAACAGCGATTTCATGGAGGTTGCCACTTACCACTGTGAAAGCAGACCTCTGCAGCCTCAGGACCTTTCAGGAGTGCATTTCCATATGTGTGTGTGCCTCCATTACAGACTGAAACATGCTCCTGGTGGTACCAGTTGTGGCGCCTCTGCCAGGGGCAGGATGACCTTTGGTCCTCCCATGAGCACCACGGTACATTTGCCGATGTGGTGGCCTTCCAGACATCTGGCCATGCTGACTGTGACCCAACACAGTTGGCATGGACACCACACTTTCCTGGCCATTGCCACCAAGTGTCAACTGTCCCTCTGCTATGGCCACACGTGATGGGGTTTATAGGGGCACTATAACTGTGTGTGGGCTTGGGGTAGCTAGGAGGGTGACGACACATGGCGCAGTGTCGGCCTCTAACAACCCCACCTGTGCCTCACCTGTACCTTCATCATCATCAATGTCTGTAGGGTCACCTACCTCAGTATGCGAGCAGGAGGGACCCTGACCCACCTCTCCACCTGTGGGAAAAACAAATACACATGTTAAGACCTGTACAGCAGTGCATAACAGTACACACACTCACATACACTAACACTGGCAGATACCTTACAACCTCACCTTCTCTGTGTTTGCAGACAGTCCCACAGTCAGTTATATATGTTCCCCTTCCTGCATAGCACTTGCTAATACACACGCATCACTACAGCCAGTTAACATATCATCCATCCCCATGCCTACACGTGTGGTTACTACACCTGACCTGTTACTCCATTGCCTACCTGACCTGGGTGGAGCAGGTTGTACACAGCCTCACAGCTGTCACCCAGTATTACCCTGTGTATGAGCAGTAATGGTGTACGAGGCCACTATATGGTTGGGGCTGCTACATTCACTACATATGTCACACACCAGAGCCTCATACTACAGTCTTGCTTATCCATGCCACATCTTCTGCACAAGCGACCCATCATGCGGACAACAGTACTACTTGGATACACTCACTGATGTGCTGTGGTAATTCCTCATTGCATTTGTTGTGCTGCATATGTAGGTAGACGGTTACCTATCTGCTGCTGGCAATATGATGTGTATACCTGGTATGTCCTGAACCTCTCAATGCATGCTACATGCTACAGCCCTTGTTATGCTATCAGCTGTCCTGTGTTCACATACCTGACAGGTTGTCCTGGTGTCCCATGTCTCACTCCATGTATGGCACAATTCCAAGGGGAAGTACCACCATGTGGTCAATCCCACTATCGCCTGTGCATACATGGACACACACACACATCTGACATGCATCATCCACACTGCACTAGATTGCACCTATGAACACAACCGAGTCACACACACCCCACACTCCTACATGTGGAGCTGCACAACATTTGTACACACAGTCCTCCCATTAGCCATCTGTCAACATGCATTACACATGGAGCTCAACAGCATGCAGTGCATCTATAGTGACATCATGCTAGCAGCAGTATACATGTGTGTGCGGCATGGGCTTTGTTGGTAGGTGATTGCCCTTCCCCGTGTTAACACTGCAAACATGTACAATGTGTTACTGTGGCCTGTTCCACACCCTACCTAGTACTGTGCATCATACCTCACAGATGTAGACACCACTGATGCATCTGTAGTACTGTGTTGGTTATGTCAGCTCCACTGCTCACAGCCCCTGTGTGTTGTAGCAGCACATGCCTGGGATGGTATGTGAACAGCTATCAGTTGTGGATGCCTGATGTCTGCGTTAGCCAGTACATGACTATTACACTGACAAACAGTGGACCTTACCATGGCTGTAAGGGGTGCCCTACACATGTCCCAGACTTCTGCATGGTTGCATGGTCTACTCATGTGCACATCCCTTGGAGTGCACACACTGCTGTGACAAGTGCTGTGGGGTCAGGGTCACATCTGCAATATTTACTTAACCTGCTTGTATGCAGCTGCAGCCATGGTGGTGTTGAGTCACACATGTCCCTACTGTAGGCCATGTGTCCTGCCACATGTCATATCCCTGTGAACACATTGCACATTGACAGGATGTTAGTTATCTTGCATGTGTCTGTTGTACCCTTCCGATACCTCAGCATGGTCTCTACTGTGATGCAGTGCATTTCTCAGCAACAAAACGTGAATGTGTACAACATGCAGTATGAGTAGGTGTGTTAAACATGTGTACAGGGGATAGCCCATAGCTATTACAAGCCCAGTTACTCATCATGCATGAACACGAACCATACTCACCGGCTACGGGCTGCTGCTGTGGTTGTAACCTGGAGGGACCTACATAGGAGTGCGAGAAAGCTGATGTCAGTGGCCACAGCTGTGGCATTCATAACAGCTGAGTGTAGCATTATGTTACATCAACAGTTGAATTACAGAATATTACAGCTTCTACACAACTGTTTATTACTACTACACAGCAGCAGACAAAGTATATGACATCTCAGTTCTACATGATGTACCTGTACAGCTGCAGATGCATACACACGAGTGGTGTACCAGTGTGCCCTGGGGCCTTATCTGCACACTGCTCAGCTGGTGCATCGTTGGTACCCACCTCCAAGATGTGCCCTGCCAAGTGTTGGTGTTGTGGGCAGACAGGTGCCACTTGGCTGCTGAGAAGCTCCTCCACACGGGCGAGGGGTGGATGGGCAGATTGCCCCCCCTGTTGTGAGGTGGTCCCCTCTTATGGCAGCTACACACTGATGTACATGGCGAAACAGGTCAGTGCAGTGATGCCGGACCTGCACATAGCTGTGGTTCTGCAGTCCGACATCTTGACCCTGTGGACATCTCATTCCACAGGGCAGTCCTCTCCTGCTGGTTGTGGGCTGTCCAGTCAAAAAGAAGTATGTAGTGCTGTACCTGGTGGTCGATGATGATAGCCATTTCTGTGGCACTGTACGCGGGAAGGCGACAATGCGACGTGATTCCTGGAAGACATAAAGTTGGAAACAGATATGAGCCACCCATACAGCAGGGTTACCATAGTTCTTAATACACATATATGTCTCCCCCCACCATATCAGCTACAACAACACTTTCACAGACTGCAATTGATATGTCAGCTTCTTACCTACCATTGGAACATATGTTGTGTTGTACCAAGCTTTGTGCTATGTGGATGTGCTTATAGCCATACTCCCTGTAGGGACACTTATCTTTGCTGGCCTGTTACAGACTATTGCACCTGCATGCCATTTTCAGTGCCACTATATATATATATATATATATATATATGTATGTATGTATAATATATATATATATATATATATATATATATATATATATATATATATATGTATGTATAATATATATATATATATATGTATGAATATACATCTATGTACATATATGTGTAGATATATGTTGTACATTGTTGATATGCCTATGTCTATATGAGTGTCTGTATCTGTACACATACATGTCACAGTCTGTATCATACAGATATGTGGAGTGCATACAGACATCTGGTCCGCATTCTGTAACCGTCTTTCATTCACAGCTGCACTGTTTTGCCTTGCTGCAACACAGACAGGTGCCACATGTGAACACAGCCTAACATTATGGTAGTAACTATGATGTGAGATTGCTGGTACACCTATTACCCACCTATGGCACTTGTACATGCTACATTACACATTCACATGACTGCCCTGCAAGTGCTGTGCAGTGACACACGTGTCTACCATTAAAGTCCATAAACATTCAGTTATGGCAGGAACTCCAAGGCATGAAACTAGATGTAGAAACTCCACTTTATTCACCAAAAATAAAAAGTAAAGCAAGTTTTAAAACAGGTTTAAGCGCTTTCATCTCGAAGTGAGACTTCATCAGAAACAGTGTTTCAAAACCAAAGTGTCATTTAAGTATCAGCTGTAATTAAATAATTAGTGATGTCACCATGACATATTTTCAGCTAAAACTTTTCTTAAAAAGATATGCACCATTAAATCTGGTTCCAAAGTAAATTACACAATATGGAAGGTATGTTATTAAATTCAAACTGTTTAAATGTATTAAAACATAAAAAATATATAAAATATATGAAATAACATTAAATATTCATACTATAATATAAACATAAACTATTAAATAAATATTGTTCTTAAAAATTAATATATTTAATACATTTAATACATTCAATACTATTCTATATAAATTGATGTATTGTTTGTTATATGATATTGTATTTTAATATAATATGTATGTGTTTCTTCTTATTTTGTTATTGTATATCATTTGCTCTTTCGATTAAAATAGGCACTAAAGAAACATAATCATTTATACCTGGTGGGAGTGTGGATGCCAGCCTAAATTGCCAATAACTTTCTTTCTTTTTTAAGATGTTCTTCCAGTCACCCCCTCTAGCGTCTATTTTCACCACTTCAAGTATACCAAACAAAAATTTACCAGAATTTTCACACACAGTGCTATGTTTGTATAAAGCATTAGTACTCTTTAAATTTTTAATATCGTTTAAATGCTTGTATATTCTACACTTTAACATACGTTCAGTTTTGCCAACATAATAATGGTGGCACGTTTTACACAGGGCCAAATAAACCACTCCTTTGGTCTTACAGTTACCTTTTTTAAAAAACACCCTACTTTTCATATAGTTATTCAGGACTATACTCCGTTCCTGATTAATGTATGAACAATAGTGACACATACCACATCCTTTGGTACCTTGTAAATCTGTAGTAGAAACTGGTTTATTTTCTAACAACTGTTTTATATTTTGCCCTACCTTGTTTTCAAACTTAGGTTGGCTTCCCAGTTTTTTATATATTTCCTCATTAGTTCTAAAAATATTCCAGTTTTGTTTATAGATTTTACGAATTTGGTCAGATCTGGAATTGTATTGTAAAATACATGCTGTATTAAAATTATCACTAGTTGGAATCCTATCCATTATCATTTGTGAAGTACCATCGAATGGTTCACTGTCACCTAAAAGTGGAAGATATTTAGTCCCCCACCCATTGTATATCTCCTCCAATATAGAGTTCACTAAATCTATTGGGTAACTTCGTTCCAAAAACATTTTACTCAAAAAATTAAATTCTTCTTTTAAATCTTCCTTTTTCGAGGTCATACGCGCAAGTCTAATGGCCTGTCCTTTTATGATACCTATTTTTTGTGTTATAGGATGGCTACTTTGAAAATGTAAATAGGCATTGCAAAATGTCTTTTTCCTATAGACTTGTGACTTAAACTGTTTCTTTGGTAAATCTTTAGAAATAAAGGTATCCAAGAAATTCATACCTGAAAAATCATAATGAAAAGTACAAGACAAAAAACTGGTACTATTGTTGATGTAATCAATAAAACTTAGCATTTCTTCTACAGAACCCCCCCATAGAATAAAAATATCATCTAGGTATCTAAGATATGTATGTATATTGGGCATAAATTGGCTTCCAAAAACATGTACCATTTCCCAACCTAGAAGAACTAAATTTGAATAAACTGGGGAACAAGATGCCCCAATGGGTACACCCGTTATTTGCTGGTAAAATTCACCCTCAAAACATAAAAAATTGTTCTCTAAAACTATCTCCATTAATTCACAAATTAACCTTGTCTTGTCATTATTCATATTAGAAAATTTGAGTAAAACTTCTTCTAAATAAGCTAACCCCTCAACCTTTGGGATGCATGTGAACAAATCTTTGACATCAACAGTCAAAAATATAATTGCTTCTTCATATGCATCTTGTTTAATTTTTCTCAAGAATTCCCAAGAATCTTTGAGAAGGTGAGGTACCTTGTGTATTATGTGTTGTAAGTGTGAATCAATGTAAACCGTAAGGGGGTGTATTTTAGACCCTTTAGCTGCCACAATGGGTCTAAAGGGGGGTTTTCTACATTCTTATGTATTTTAGGTATTCCGAAGAACATAGGTATCTTAGGGCATGGTCTGTATAAGAAATCATAATCTTCCCTGCTAATTCTGCCATCAAGTAAATATTCCTCTAGGTAACTATCTATTCTAGAACTAGATATATTAATCTGTTTTTTAGAAACGTTAGTATAAATGCTATCATCGAGCAATAAGTCTAACATAACCCTAGAATAGTCCATACTAGGAAAAATCACTATTCCACCACCTTTGTCTGGGACCATAATACGTATGTCCCTATCACTTCTCAAATCCTGTAGTAAAGTGTATTCTTCCTTGGTTAGGTTCCTTTCAATTTGTTTACCATGTCTAAATTCTTGATAAATATCCTCCATTACTAACTTCTCGAATGTTTCTATTAAGGGGTGAAGTGGTGGGTTATAAACACTTTTCTTTTTTAATTTAGTTTGAAGAAAGTTATTGTTAATAGAAGAAACATCTAGTTGATTTAAACTGATACTGAGATTTAATTTTCTGGTATAAAGTTTTAAGGCTAAAATATTGTCCACTAAATCCCCACTATTTGAGGGGATGAATTTTATACCTTTGGAAAACAATGTAAAATATTCTTTAGTTAGAATTCTTTCTGAATAGTTGTAAATACTAAAACCTTGATACTGAAAATGATGTGAACTGTTATTGTTAACAATAGAAAAATTAGTCAAAAAATCAGTATCTAATAATGATTCCTGTTGTTGAAATAGAAATTCTTCCTCTGGGGGTAGTATGATTTGTTGTACTCTCCCTCTTTTGTGTAGTGCTGTGCCAGTCTCTCTGAGCGTCTGAGTATAGGAAAATCCTCTTCATGGTCGGGATCATTGTTTTCCCTATCATTTTCCCATCTATTAAAATGACTACGGGTATTGTCATACTTAGGTGAAATATCACCTTGTCGTTGTTCATGATTGACATACTCCCTAGGGGAAAATTCTTTATTCCCAAAATAATGTAAGTTGGAAGGAAGAATATATGCCCTCTTGTTTTGATAACTTTTTTGATCCCTAAACAATTTCCGCTTTTTCTTTTGATAAATATTGTAACACCTACTGTCCACCTTGTCCAACATCTTGGAATATAAGGTGCTATAATGAGAAAATAACGTGTCATTTTTTTATTTTATTATCCAAAATTTTTACTTCATTAAGAATAGATTCCCTTTATTGTTCATAATAATGAACTGTTTTTGTAATTAAGCCAATACCCATCTCATTAAAAAATTCTGAGAAATCAGATATAATAGCTTCTGTATAAGAAATCCCAAAAGGGAATCTATACGTTCTTAAGCCCTGAGGCACAATTTTTAAATCAATACATTGTTTAAAATAGGAAATATCCATCTCAACAGTTTTATATTTAAACATTTTCTTTTCTAATAAAAAAATCAAATCCTTTAAAGAAGAGTCTTGTATCAAGTTTTCCACAGTCTTTGATTTCGAAACATCTTCTTGAAAATTGTTAGATGAAAAAGAATAGTTTTTAGTAAAAACTGTATTGAACCTATTGTTTGCATCAGTATAAAAACCCGACACATCATTTACTAAACGCTCATCAGTAAATACATTGTTAGTCTCTTGTCTAGAGTTTCCTGTATTAACAGGTTGAAAAACAGTACCTTTTTTCGGACGCACTACTGCATTTTGAAAGTCCGAGTGCGTATTTCTTGAACTAGTAAGAACAGGTGATGTCTGAATCGCTGCTGTGTTTCTTTTACTTCCATTCACATCAGACAAACCATTGGAAGTAACAATGTTTAAAACATTGGAACCAGGAACGCTGTCTGCTGCACTGTTACCAGCCAAAACTGGTGAAGGCAAATTTGGCGGGTTATTTCAATATACCAACACATTGGAACCACCACAATTGTAACCTGGCGGAACGAAAACCGTACGTTCGCCAATGAAGGAAGTACCGACAAAATGACTGTTTGATTTCTGAGTAAACAGTTCTAAAAGTTTAGTGAGTTCTCCCCTTAGGTCTGAGATTTCACCTCTTAGTTGTTGAATTTGTGTTCCGGTATCCTCGGCAAGTACGGTACTGGACAGGTTTAGGTCCCCGGATATATCCATAGCCATAAACTGTGAGAAACAAAAGCAAGGTAAAAAAGCAGCAAGAGTCAACCAATAAAGTCCATAAACATTCAGTTATGGCAGGAACTCCAAGGCATGAAACTAGATGTAGAAACTCCACTTTATTCACCATTTTTGAGTAAAATGTTTTTGGAACAAAGTTATCCAATAGATTTAGTGAACTCTATATTGGAGGAGATATACAATGGGTGGGGGACTAAATATCTTCCACTTTTAGGTGACAGTGAACCATTCGATGGTACTTCACAAATGATAATGGATAGGATTCCAACTAGTGATAATTTTAATACAGCATGTATTTTACAATACAATTCCAGATCTGACCAAATTCGTAAAATCTATAAACAAAACTGGAATATTTTTAGAACTAATGAGGAAATATATAAAAAACTGGGAAGCCAACCTAAGTTTGTAAACAAGGTAGGGCAAAATATAAAAACAGTTGTTAGAAAATAAACCAGTTTCTACTACAGATTTACAAGGTACCAAAGGATGTGGTATGTGTCACTATTGTTCATACATTAATCAGGAACGGAGTATAGTCCTGAATAACTATATGAAAAGTAGGGTGTTTTTTAAAAAGGGTAACTGTAAGACCAAAGGAGTGGTTTATTTGGCCCTGTGTAAAACGTGCCACCATTATTATGTTGGCAAAACTGAACGTATGTTAAAGTGTAGAATATACGAGCATTTAAACGATATTAAAAATTTAAAGAGTACTAATGCTTTATACAAACATAGCACTGTGTGAGAAAATTTTGATACATTTTTGTTTGGTATACTTGAAGTGGTGAAAATAGACGCTAGAGGGGGTGACTGGAAGAACATCTTAAAAAAGAAAGAAAGTTATTGGCAATTTAGGCTGGCATCCACACTCCCACCAGGTATAAATGATTATGTTTCTTTAGTGCCTATTTTAATCGAAAGAGCAAATGATATAAAATAACAAAATAAGAAGAAACACATACATATTATATTAAAATACAATATCATATAACAAACAATACATCAATTTATATAGAATAGTATTGAATGTATTAAATGTATTAATTTTTAAGAACAATATTTATTTAATAGTTTATGTTTATATTGTAGTATGAATATTTGATGTTATTTCATATATTTTATATATTTTTTATGTTTTAATACATTTAAACAGTTTGAATTTAATAACATACCTTCCATATTGTGTAATTTACTTTGGAACCAGGTTTAATGGTGCATATCTTTTTAAGAAAAGTTTTAGCTGAAAATATGTCATGGTGACATCACTAATTATTTAATTACAGCTGATACTTAAATGACACTTTGGTTTTGAAACACTGTTTCTGATGAAGTCTCACTTCGAGATGAAAGCGCTTAAACCTGTTTTAAAACTTGCTTTACTTTTTATTTTTGGTGAATAAAGTGGAGTTTCTACATCTAGTTTCATGCCTTGGAGTTCCTGCCATAACTGAATGTTTATGGACTTTATTGGTTGACTCTTGCTGCTTTTTTACACGTGTCTATCATGACAGCAGTACATCCACCAACAGCTATTGTCCACACTAACATAACATACACAGATATTATGGCTGACATCTTTGTCATTCATTGCTGATCTGCACAGTTGGCAGGTATGTTCTACTGCTTACAGGGACAGACAGTATTGTCCAGAGCAGTTGTTCAGCAGGACATCATTACAGGGACAACTACAGATGGCACATATCAAACAGTCTACAACATACATCCTATTAATCTATACCACATCCTACATTAAATTACATACAGTTGTGTTTTAAATACCTTTTAGTGTTTGGACAGATGTAATGCCTTCCCGGTTGTGGCCAGTAGTAAAGTGTTCCCCACTGTGTAAGTTCCGTGGTATACGTATGTTTTCAATATCCTGTTTTCTTTGGTTGGTTTCCTCTTCTTTTCTCTGTTTTTTTCTCTCTCTCTCTCTCTCTCTCTCTCTCTCCCACTCCAGTAGAGCGAATGATTTGGTTTGAATGGAGTGCAGCATGGCTTTTGTAGGTGATGCATATGATCAGGTGATGGGCTCTGCACCAATCAGTGTGCAACAGTTTCTGACTGTGTGCAGCCTGCTGTGTAGTGATTCTGTTAACCAGCTTCATGGCAACCCAGTACTACAAAATGCTTACTCATGTGGGTGTTGTCCCTTCACCTTTCCAGTATGGAGGACATCCTTCCTGTATGTTGGCAGCAGTGATACAGATGGCAGGTTGTGGTACCTACTACAGCGTGGCTTGCAGACACATGATGACTACACATTCTTAGGTTGTTCTAGACGTGCAGACAGAGTGAGTGGTGTTATTATGTGATTTGTATATTGCTGGTCTTGTAGTGTTTGCGTGTACATAGTAGTTTAGGATGGAATGCAGTCTGTCTGCATAGTTCTCAATAGTGGGCCTGTCCACACAATGACCAGTGGATTGTCTGTTTGCTTTTCCTATGCACCACACAGGGCTTGTCCTAGATATATCCCGGCAATCTGTCTGTTGCGTGCTATCAGTACATGGCTACTTCCAGTTCTTTTCCTGATGTGTTATTCCTGCATTACCCCACTTGTGTAAGCAAGGAATCCTCTCACTCCAGCTAAAAGCAAAGAAAACTCTTACCAGCAATCATCCAAAAATAGACTGCAGCCCCTAGTTTAACTCTAGGAACCTTGTTGCCGCTTGTGTAGTAGCCACTGAGGACCTGATCGCTTTGGGTTCCCCCCACTTATGTGAGCAAGGAATCCTCTCACTCCAGTTAAAAGCAAAGAAAACTCTTACCAGCAGTCATCCAAAAATAGACTGTAGCCCCTGGTTTAACTCCGGGAATCTTGTTGTTGCCATGTGTGTAGTAGCCACTGAGGACCTGATCACTTTGGGTCCTCCCCCCCTCACTTGTGTGAGCAAGGAATCCTCTCACTCCAGCTAAAAGCAAAAAAACTCTTACCAGCAATCATCCAAAAATAGACTGCAACCCTGGTTTAATTCCAGGAACCTTGTTGTTGCCCCACCTGTGTGAGCAAGGAAACTGCTTGTGTAGTGTAGGTGCCAGCTTTTGTAACTACTGTTATGCCTTGTTAAAATCTGTTACAGTCAGCTAGAGTGCATACCCCAGGGGCAATAGCAGCAAACCTTCTTCCTCTTTTCCCACCTCACCCCTTTCATCCATTTCACTGTTGATAATTTGTTGTATGTTAAGGTATTTAGCCCCTCTCAATAGTCATAGCCTTCAGTCCCTCCACCCTCAATACTTGTTCTTCACTAAACACCAAACAGAAGTGCAAAGTCTCCAGTTGCTTTTATCTTTTGCTACATTGTGTGCAGCCAACAATGAGCAAAGTAGAATACAAATATAAGAGAATAAAATCTGCCATTGCAGACCAGTAAGCAGCATACAACTTCCACCTGTGGTATATCCCTACACATAGTTTATCTTGGAGAAACCTTCCAGTCCTTGAACAAGGGTGCCTGTATGTTTACCTTATTTCCTCGGCTGTCCTTGATAATTAGATAGGTTTAGCAGAGTCCATTGGATTCTTCCCTGCTACTTTCAATTCCAATTGAAGGTTTCCCTCCCTTCCCCCACCCCAAGTGATTGCTCAGGTAGAACACACCAAAGGTTTTAAAAGCCCTGGATGCCATATTTTCTCTAATTGCAGCTGAAAGCCCTCCAGGTGTAGCATCTCTAGTAAGTGTCCCTGGACTTGCTGACAGTTTTTTTTAGCTAAGTTCTATCTGGAAGGTGCAGCCCTGCTCTGTTCACTCCACTCACTTTGCTCACCTCCCACTCTCATTCCCACCCTCCCCATATCATTACCTTTATACCTAACCATACAACCACACCCCCTCACTTCGTCCCTAATCCCCCACCTCTCTTCTTCCTGTTCTCATACTACCTCCCTTCTTTGCTCCTCCCCAAAGTTACCTACTATCCACTATCACTCACAATTACATACTCCCTATTTCCATCCCTCAAACACCACTCTTAACTCAAGCACTACACCACAACCCTATCTACTAATTTGTCCCTCCATCCTTCCCCCCACCACTCCTAGTCCTAAAATAAAAATATCTCCCCCTCCCCTTTAAAACAAACAAACAAAAAAAGTCTACATACTCAAATTAAAACCCCATTACAAACCTCTACTTCTATCTGGTGACATTCATCCTAACCCAGGCCCTACAGACACTACCCTGAACAATACCCCCTGCATCTAAATCTGCCAACCCCTCCAAACCACAAAAACAAGTACAATTCTGCTCTATCAATGTCAGGAGCCTTGTAAATAAAGTTCAAAAACTCCATGCTTGGATAGCTAACTATACTCCTGACATAGTTACCTTAACTGAAACATGGTTAAAACAACGCCATCTGGACAGTGAAATCATCCATCCTGGCTATAATATCCTTAGATTAAATCGACCTAAAGGAAAAGGAGGAGGAGTCTCTATACTCTACTCCAATTGTCTCTCCCAAATCAGTCCCACACTAGACTTACCCTCCTTCTCACCAGCTGAACTCCAACAGACCAACTTCAAACTTAACAGTTTCAACATCATAATTGTCGCAGCAATCTATATTCCCCCTGGTGATAATATTAACATACTTGAGAACATCTTATCTCACCTCTTACATACCATCCACAATGAAATAATTATACTGGGAGATGTAAATATTGATTGGCTTACAATACAAGCTCCCAACACTACTTCCTGTATAAACCTATATGGGTTTGAGCAGCTAATCACAATCCCAACCTACATTAATAAATCTCACCTAACTAGCTCTCTTCTTGACTGGATATTGGTCTCCCACCCTCAAAACTATCATAACTCCCAAACTCTTTGAAATGCCCTCAGCAACCACACTATAACAGTTACCATTTATACTCCCCACCTTACCAAACCTAATAAATGTATTACCACCCGCTTACTTTCTCATTTCTGTCCTAACTCCTTTATTCACCATCTCTCCACAATTAACTGGTCTTACCTCACCACTCTTCCTTTAGATGAAGCTGTCCACTCCTTCAATACTACATTCCTAAACATTCTTAACTCCCTTGCTCCTTTTCGCACAATTAGAATCAAATATAATAATGCTCCCTGGCTCACTAAATCTACCAGAACCCTCAAGAAAGACTGGGATAGGATTTAGAAAATGTGGACTAAAACTAGGACCCCTTCTCTTCTTCAGAAATATAAAGAACTCAGAAATAAAATAAAAAAAAAAAAATATCCATTATGACAGAATAAACTTCGATGCCAATCCTCCCTCTACTCTTAAGTCAGACCCAAAGAAATTCTGGAGCTCTATTAAACAAACTCTTCATCCAGGAAACCCTTCCTCTCCTAATCAATGTCCCAATGCAACACCTGAAGACATAGCCAACAAATTTAACAATCAATTTATAAACTCAATAACCTCTATAATAAACCCCCAAGAAACAACACTAGCACCCCCTTAAACTTTATACCTGTTCCAAACCCTCATAATGCCTTCTCTCTAAAAGCAGTATCAACTAACTATGTAAAGTCATTACTCTCTAAACTTAAACCTTGCTTCCTATCTGTTGACAAGCTATCCTCTTATTTCCTGCAGATTGCCTCTGAACCTCTTGCCTATCCTGTATCTATCTTAATTAACCGATCCATTTCTGAACCCTATGTCCCCACTGTATGGAAGAATTTCTTTACTCTACCCATTCACAAAAGGGGCAACTCCTCAGACATATCCAACTTCAGACTGATTGCCATACTCTCTCCATACTCAAAAATCCTAGAGAAATGCATTCACAAGCTGATAATGCATTACCTTCACCAGGAAAACCTTCTCACACCCACACAGCATGGTTTCTGTCCCAAGCATAGTACAACTACTACACTCATATCATTCATCAACATAGTCTCCCTAGCTTGTGATAACAATAAACTTATCTCATGCCTATTGCTTGACCTTTCTAAAGCTTTTGACACTGTCTCTCACCCACTCCTCCTAGATAAACTCACTAACTTACATTTCTCTTCCCCTACTATCTCCTGGTTCTCCAGCTATCTCTCAACCTGCCAGCAATTGGTTAAATGGCTCTCTGCACTATTCTCCCTTCTCACTGTACAAATGGGAGTCCCCCAGGGTCCATACTTGGACCACTACTCTTTAATATTTTCACCAACTTGCTCTACTCCTCCTGTCCCCAGTCATCTCTTGTACAATATGCTGATGACTTAACTGTTATAACCATTGCTGACCACCCAACTGACCTCCACTCAACTACCAAGGCATCCTTCCACACCATTGAGACTTGGCTTAGTGATAACAAACTAATACTTAATCCAAAAAAACTAAGCTCCTACTTTTCCTTCCCAAAAACATCACCACACTCAAAAGTACATTTACCATTTACCATTTTATCCTGCAACACTATCATCGCAACTGAATCTAGTACTAAATTGCTAAATCAGAAATGTGGACACTTTTTCCGTTGCAAGAAATACTTAACTAACACTGCCCGAATAACTCTCTCCCAGGCTTTATTACTCCCAACACTCCTGTACAGCTGCCACATATTCACAAACCTAAATTCTACACTTAATTCCAAGCTTGAAACTACCTATAATAAAATTGCCAGATTTGCAGCTAACCAAGCCTACAAGACACACCACTGCTTAGCACTACAGCAACTAGACTGGCTAGAATTCCCTCAGCTGCTCCAACTATACCAACTACAAATCATCTACTCTATCCTCTATCTACCCTCCTTCTGCCCCAGCCTCTCCACTATTATATCCAAATATTCCCCTGCTAAGATGCTATGCAACTCAAATCAAGAATTATTAGACATCTACAAACCCAAAACCAAAATAGGCTGCCTTCTCTATAACTATAACCCAGCTATATCCTGGAACCAACTCCCCTTGGAAATAAAATCCCTCCAGCATAGCAAAAGTTTCAAATTAGCCACAAGGAAATACCTAAAATCAAAGTGATCTTGCCACTGTTGCCAACCACCCTGACACCACCATCCTTTCTCCTATTTCACCACCTCACTCTTAATGTATCTCTAACACTATTCCCCTGCCTCTTCTACCTCTTCCCTTCCTCTATCTCCAACCACTCTTAATTCTTACAGTCTCAAAACAACATACCTATGTAGTCTGTCACCTATACTCTACCTCCCCTACATCTCCTAGTAGCCATTCCTACTTTCATTTTTTTGTTTCCAAACTCCTATACAACTAGATACTACCCGCTTTAAATAAGCTTCTGCCTAATAACTCATTTTGCTCTAAGCAGCTTAAATAATATTGTAACTAGTCACATTTTCTTCTGCCAATTGTTTAAAACCTTGTTTGTAGCAACTCACGTACTTTGCCAATTGTTAATACTCTGTATAATTGAATTGCCTGAGGAGTTTTTTTCTCTCCAGGTCTCTGCTTGTAAGTTCCTATAGCTGGTTGTTACTACTATGTTACTAAAATTTAATAAATTGTTTTCTAGTCCAGAGGAGCTTTTCTCCACGGGTCTCTGCTGAAAATGAGCCAAAAGCTCAGCCAGACTAACCCGGTTAACAAATGTAAAATAAAATAAATAAATAAATAAATAAAATAAGGGTATGTTGCATCGAATCCTGTAACATCAGCAATGTGTAGGGTGTGTAACTGCAATATTATGGATATGGCCCTGTGTTCCTGCCTCCATCCTCCACATATATGGCTGGCTTTGTCCTGCTGTGATGCGGTTAGTGGTTGTTCGGTATTGGCTTATCATAATATACTGCTGGCATTCCTTCTATCATCCCAGTCATATCGTCCATACATGTGACAGATACATAGACATTATTACAGGTAATAATTGTCCCCCTAGGTTTTGACTATGGGGTGTAACTGGTGGCTGCTGACCTACATCAGTTATTGTTTATTGTTACCTATCTTGATGGCGAATCTTTTGGCCACAGTAGTGTGAATTTACGGGCCTGTCCTGGACAGCATAGTATGTTATATATCCACACTGTCTGCATCTACTTTTCTGTGTGGGCCTTGCATTCCTCACTGATTACATAAGTGCAGATCTATGTGCTGTCGGTAATGGCATACATTATTGAAAAATACAGCATTACAAGTTGTCTGTGTATACATATCTGTGTGTCGTCTCATGTCCTGCAAATAGTGAGTGAGCTATGTGTAGTTTCGTACTCCTGTTCAAGTGTAAATGTCATTTAGTAGGTTATACAGCAAAATGATTATGTTATGCAGATTTCAAACAGGAAATGGAATGTGCTGCAGTGGGATCCGATCTGAGAATGTGTGCGCGATAGGTGGATGCTCTGCCCACTACACTATTGCAGCTCTGTGTAAGTTGCATATTCCTACATTAATGTCATACCCATGCTCCCTTTCCCCAGCCCCCGAGCTCCACATACTCAGCATCCATCCATTCTGCAGTTGCTAGCCCTACCATACCACACCTCCACACATTTCCCTCTCTGCACATCTCGGTATTCCTCCGTATTACTGTCTCAATGCAACCTTCTGCAATCTCTTCATCAGTTTAGTCCATGTACATTTGAGCCTTCCCTTTATCCACCTCCGATACTGGTGGGAACATTATTGTGACCATTAGCGTCTGGTGCGTCCCGGCAGGGACGGACCTGTTGTTGCGTCACGAGTACACTTTGCTGGTCTACACTGTTTCTCCCACCGGTAGCATCCTGCCTGGGTTTTCATATGCAGTAGTTTGCTCACAGACCAGACCAGCCTCATCTCCTGCTTCCGCAGATGACACACGCCCCCACGCCGTGGGCCATTTTTCCATTCCCCTCTTCAGTATTATACGACACTACTGTTCTTACAGTATGCGTGGACAGGCACTGTTCATTGGTACTCATATTCTGCTCAGAATACTGTGACTGAGCACTGTGCATGTTTGCTGGTATTAATGTACATACTTATATACATTTCCTATACTGTTGACTGACTGTGCTGGATGATATGTTTGTGATAACAGCAGCTGATTGTATATCTGCTATGTCTTCATGGTAACTCATTGGACTATAGTGTGCAGGGGGGGGGGACCTGGGAGTGCTGATTATGTTTTTACTGGCCACGATGAGGGCTGTGGGCTGCAGCATGCCTATGGCACTGTGGGGGAAGTGTAGGCGGGTATGCGCTGGTGTGCACTAGGCTTGGACTTGCTGACCTCCGGTTATGGCATCTTACACAGGGTTGGCCTCCACATTGCTTAACCAGTGTGGGCATTGCTTACCACCACCCACACAGGTGTACTCCCGCTTCTGATGCATTACCCCATACTACTTCATGTACATGTCATTATTATGCATGCTTACGTCAGGTGTACATGTCAAGTATGAGTGTTCACGAAGGTCAGTGTAATATTAAGTGGAATTCCAGTTTAGCATTTCTGGTTAGGCTACACTCAGGTATTCGGGTTAGGTTTAGTTATGCCATACCTGTGTTGCAGAGTAGATGTAAATAGTGGCGGTGTAGACGGGTAGGTGGAGGGGGGGGCATTTTAACTGTATAGTAGGCCATTTGACTGATTGGTGGGGGAGCAGTAGTGCCGGTTTGCAGGATGTTGGGGTATGTATGCGAGGCAGGACAAGAGGTGTGTCAGTAGTTGGTGTAGGGGTCTGGAGTGTTGGGGGGTGGTGGACACAGTGTGCTTGGGTTTTCCCTTCATGTGTTATTTACATGTGTAGTCTGGGACAGCTGTGGTAAAACACCTGGGTTAGGGGTTCCAAATTCTGCAAATATAGTTGTGTGGAGGGTGTCACCTAACTGTGACTGTGAACATTACTATGAATACAACAGGGATCGATAAGTAAGTGATGTTATTGGGCCACTCAGAGGCACTGATAGTGAGGACATGTCCAGGGATGTGCAGGATGGCTGACAGGAAGGTCCACAGCTGGCCATTTCTTCTACAGCGACAGCTGTGTATATACCCTGCGTTTGGGGGTAGGTCTGGACAATCACACCCCTGGGTGGGGGTGAGGACAGCAACATATCTTTCAACTGATCAGAGACATATCTCAACAGACTCAGGGATAAATCCTCAAATAATCAGGGACAATCTTTAAATATTTGTACTATTAGCTTGAAACATTTGCAGATTAAGAGACTGTAGTGTAGTATAGTATAGATATTCTGACATAAAACGTCTATAACTCTGGATTACTATCATTATTTATTAAGGGCAACTCACCACCTTTTCTTCAGCAGTCACCAGTTTTAAGAGGGATTAAGAGGTACAGACCTACAATCGGAGTCTGTATCAGGGACGCCCCTGAAGATCAGGGACAGTTGAGAGGTCTGGACTGCAATCATACCTTGTGATGCCGACTAGTTCGGATAACATGCCTACAGTGGGGTGTTGTGACTATGTGTTCTTTGGTGTCATTTAGTAGGTTTGCAACAACACATCTGGTTACACTGTCCTTTGCCATGTAAACTAGACTTTGCTGCAGTGGGACTCATACCGTGAGTGGCTACTCGTTGGGCGTCAGCACTGCCCAATGCACACTATTGCTTACATCCCTGGGGCAGTCCACATAAAACCACTTCAGCCAACACCTGCACAGCTAGGCCCATAATATCATACCCATAGTTCCCAGACTGCACTTCCTCTTCAGCAGTCTACCTTACTCCGTGTGCAGGTAGGGTCTAAACACACCACTACACACTGCCAACTCTCCACTTCTCGGGACCCATCACGTACGTTGT